>NC_058084.1:439962343-440262343 GCF_014858855.1 Bufo gargarizans
TCCACAGAATGGGGAGGAGCTATCGCCAATGCCATAGCTTATGCCGGCTTTGCTGTCGGCAAATGGCGATCTAGGTGTCCGCATGAAAAATGTGATTTACCTAATGAACGTAGGTTTCATTCATTCATGGGGTAATCGCCGCCACCTTTACACATGCAGATAATTGATAACGAGCGTTCCTATGAACACTCATTAGTGAGTATCTGGCCGGGAATCAGCCCGTGTAAAGCGACCTTAAGGCTACTTTTACAATATGCCGCTGTGCTCTCCGGCAGGTTGTTCCGACATAGAATTGGCTGGACTAAAACCGTTAGATTTAGCGTTTTTTTTGTCCACCCAAATCCTGCCATATTTGCTGGGTAGTGACTGGATCTCCACCGGACCCCATTATAGTCATCCAGCAATGCCGCACCTAGAAAAATCAGACCTGTCGGAACAGCCTGCCAGAAAGCTGTACCGCAAATGTGAATCTAGCCTAACATTGGCCAAATATTGTGTGATGCTGGAAGGATAAATAAATAAAGGGAATATGTGATGATTCAAGAATAATTTAAGTGCCGTAAGTTATTCTAAAACTGCATCTTGATAGGTCAGGAATAGGGATGAGCGAACCTGTTTTTGAAGTTCAGCGTACAAGGTTCGGGTTATCTAAGAATGGTCTGTGGTAGCGAAATCCATAACGGAATTCTTAGATAACCTGAACCCGAACCTTGTACGCCGAAGTTCGTTCATCCCTAGTCAGGAGGACTTGGCCATTTCTAAAACACACATCCTCTTCTTTTTCCACTATTCTTTAATTGATTTACTTGTGTGCTTTGGGTCTATGCCTTGTTGCATCACCCAACAGCTCTCCAGCTTGAGGTCATGGACGGCTGCCATTACATTCTCCTGTCCAAAGTTTTCAAACAACTTAGAATTCTTTGCTTCCTCAAGGCATCCAGGCCCTTAGGCAGCAAATTAGCCCCAAACCATAACTCTCCCTCTAACATGTCTCAGAGGTGGGATTGAGGTTTTCATTTTGGCTTCCAGTATTCTTTTTTCCTCCAAACATAACATTGTGAAGGACAGAAGTAGATGCTGTCCAAAAATAACAGTGAGGCCCACCTGAAGTTTGCCTGAGACCACCGGGATGTTCCACAATGCTTCTGGGAAAATATTCAATGACAAATAGGATAAAAGTGGATCTTTTAGCACAAATCCACAACACTACATGCGAAGGACATAGAACACTGCACAACAACATTGTAAAACACAAATCTTGCAATGCACAAATCCAGCCAGTTCAAAAGGGTTCACTTACTTACTGTTGCAACTATATGTGTTCTTTTATAGTTCAGCCTCATCTGCCAAAGTACAGAAGCAATAACTATGTAGCATTTTTTACTTTTTAAAGGGGTTTTCCAACTTTTTCATACTGATGATCTATACCCAGGATAGGTCATCAGTATGCGATTGGCTGGGATCCCCGCTGATCAGGTGTTTGAGGAGACAGCGGCGCTCTGGTGAGTGTTGCTGCCTCCTCACAGCTTACCAAGCACATTGCTGTACATTGAATAGCGGCTGTGATTGGAATCGCCGCTTAGCCCCATTAAGTGAATGGAGAACCAAATTGGGCCTTTGCCACGTGACCAATTAGCATGACATCACAGGCCTAGGTTAAGCCGTGAGAACACAGGAGTGCACCAACTTTCTTAAAGTGTGTCAGACCCCCACTGATCAGATACTGATGGGTCATCAGTATAAAAAAGTCAGAAAACCCCTCCACTAAATGCACAAACTGATTGAGTCATTAGTTTTACCTGACACAAAAAATAAAATATGAGGCTCAGTGTACACTCACTGCAATGTGACTAATATTTCCGGTCTGTCTTAGCACACATTGCTGCTTATTTTCTAATATATCCAATCTTTTCACAAATTTTATGCACCTATTGAATCTTACAGCACAATATTATTGCAGGTTAGCAGGATTTTAAGAAAACATGCTCATTCGGTTCCATGTCAGCAACTCTCTGCAGGCCGGACCTGGACAGAAGTAATTATCATTTTCTACAGATTATAGGATGATTATTTTCTTCTGCTCAAGAAGAAAATAAAGATTCAGTAAAATTTTAGGCTATGGAGATTATTTTTTTTCACATCTTAAGTTAAACTGTCTTACCAATGCTCAATAATTTTTTTACTTGCATTAATCGTATAATGTTTTCAGTTTATTTTTTTTCTTTACTTAGATTTTTTTTTGTGATGTGACAAACCATGACTAATATGGAAGACAGAGAGTTGAGATTCATCAGTGAGATAGTGATGGACATAAACATCAGGAGAGATATAAGGCAATTTTACGTCCGCCTAATCTTTGGCTGACAAAACATTATGCCTTAGAAATATCTAAAGAATAATGCATGCCCGGTTTGGCTAAGCATGTGTGTATTGTCAGGTTGGACAGGGGAGTAGGCCTCCGGCAGACACTGCTAGTGGTGGCTTATTTCCACTGAGAAACAGTGGACTGGGCATATTGAAACCAAACTCCACCATACCTGTTTCTCCTGATATATAAAATCAGGGAAAGCTGGGATATCTTTATGCACATTATGAATGTGTAACGGGCAGTGGCTGTGGGCCCACTGTGCTAACTAACCAGTTTGACTTTAGGCTAAACCTAAGGGCGTTGTTCTGGTGATTCCCTGGTATTCACCCTTTAACCCCTATACAGGGATCTGGACTTCACCACAGGGAACCAACCAGGCTTCTACCTCTGCTACTTTGTCCTGGTTTAGTTGACTGCTGACCCACGGGGGCAGAGATACCGGCATAAAGCACCAAGGGCTAAGGCAAAAGGTGTAGTCTGAACACAGTCTAAGATCAGGGCAGGCTGAGTACATTCATGTTCCAGATAGCAGTTGCAAGGTCGGGGCAGGCAGCAAGGAGCAGAATCGGTAGGTAGGCATGGTACTGTACATGGGTAGTCAGAGAAGAGGAGACTCCTTCGCTGGTTACTAGAGACTAGAAAACCTCAAAGCTCAGGCATGGAGGTGGATCCACACCCCAACTAAATAGGGAAGCTGATTAGAACCTTAGTCAGGAGCTGGACAATACACATAGGGAGAATGGAGAGATGACTGTGCCTGCCTCGGACAGCAGGACAGCAGCAGACATGTGCCGCCAACTAACGTTGAGTGCGAATATTGGAATTGTGAATTTTAATCGTGAATATCGCCACTTCGTGAATTTGCAAATATTTAGAATATAGTGCTATATATTCGTATTCGCGAATAGTGTTGAATAGTCTAATCGTGAATTTATCACAAACTTATCGCGAATATATTACATTGCCGATTTTCACAATCAAGTAAACAATGACTGGAGATCACGAATTCTCGAATTTGAGAACTTATGGCAAATATTCTGCAAAAAATTAGCGAAATATCACGAATTTGAATATTGCCTATGCCGCTCATCACTACTGCCAACCTAACAGATTGTCTGGTCCTGCCAGAATCAGGTGGATTGGCCAACAATAGTTTAAAATAAATCTGTCATCACATACCTCCATAGTAATCCTAATGAATTGTCAGATCTGCTGACTGAAACGCTATTTCCCCCATACTGATCGGAGCCTATGTTCCAGAAAAATATATGCTACATTAATTAAAGAGGTTAGCACATGAATAATGTAAAAAATGAAAATCATACATAATCTAGTACATGACAACTTTCTAAGAAAGCTAGAACCAGCCCTGCACCTCACATAAATCCAGAGATCTCCTCATTCATTGCTCCAATTGTTCTACTAGATTTGTTTCAAGTTCTCAGCTTAGAGTGTGTGTCCTTTCTCAGGAAACGTGTCCTTTCTGCTGCAGCTGGTGGCAGTTGAAGGATGGAACTGAGCATGTGCTTCCATCTCAGTGAGCAGGACAGAGAAATTAGAAAAAGAGAAAACAGCAGGTGGCGCTATACAGATAGATTTTATTGAATAACTCAGTAGCTATAATACATTTTTAATTACATGCAATTACAAAAGTATTCAGAATATTTTTTGTGTGATAACCCCTTTTAAAGGGCATCTGTCAGCAGATTTGTACCTATGAGAATGACTGACCTATTACATGTGCATTTTGCAGCTGAAGGCATCTGCGTTGGTCCCATGTTCATATGTGCCCGCATTGCTGAGAAAGATGATGTTTTATTATATGCAAATGAGCCTCTAGGAGCAATGGGGGCGTTGCCGTTACACCTAGAGGCTCTGCTGTCTCTACAACGGTCACACTCACTGCACTTTGATTGACACAGCCAGGCAGTGTAAAAGTGATCACGTCTGGCCCTGACGACTTCTACCGTCCTTGATAACTCTTGCTACGTCCTGGAAAACCCAAATAAAATGAATATTCACCTCTGATACGGAGCACCAAATACCCAGCATCGACATAATGGAAGAATTCTGCCTGCCCCCACCCAAATCTGAATTCATAAGATAGTATGCAGGAAGCTCCTAAGCTCCCTCTAGTGGTGGTTACAGATTGATGTTCTCACATAATTCTGTGGCTATGCAGAGGATCTTTAGCTTTCTATAAAAAAAAACTGAGCTCTGATCAAGAGACGGTTAAGAAATATATCAGTCCAGATAAAATCCATAAGAAACTGCACATTAGGCGGTTTGATAAACCATCAATATCAAGAGGCTATGATGATTTACTGCAGGCATCCTCAAACTGCGGCCCTCCAGCTGTTGCAAAACTACAACTCCCAGCATGCCCAAACAGCCTACAGGTATCAGCCTACAGCAGGGCATTGTGGGAGTTGTAGTTTTACAACAGCTGGAGGGCCGCAGTTTGAGGATGCCTGGTTTAGTGCGTGCCACGTCCCTTTGCTTGCTTACACAGGCGCAACATGTCATCCGGTTCTGATCCTGGTTCTGCTGCTCCGCCCTGAGCATAAAGGACCGCTCATTGTGACGATTGGCAAAGATATTACTGATTATATAGAAAGCAGAAATCAATAATAAAAAAAAATGCAGAAATAATGATTGCGGCTGCACATAGAGGAGGCTTGATTTAGTATTCTGGATTTGCAGCCCGGTAATAACACAACTACAGTTCTGCCTGTATTGACATTTGGTGGCTCCAGTGTACAGATCATAGCATTTACACTAATTAATGGACAGCGGATCATGTCCTACATTTATCACAAATTGCCTGACTACAAATAATTTGTTCTTCACTTTTCATCACTAGGGATGAGCAAATTTTATATTTTGAAGTTTGTGTGTGGGTTTGTGTTGTGGTATTTACTGAATTGCGTTATGGATTCCGCTACCATGGACCATAACGCAATTCCATGATGGAATAGAGGCATTCCGTTACCCATTCAGTCATAATAGAAGTCTATGGCCTGCATAACGGATCCGTCCGCTTTACGTTATGCCGGAGTCCTCTCCATTTAAGCACACCTTTTAAGACTTGCAAGCGGGAGAAATGAGCATTTCCAAATATTTGCAAGAAACCTAATTGGCTTAAAGAGGTTGGCCCATCTGAGACATGAATGGCATATCACTAGGATATCCTAGTCTCAGGTCTCACCTCATGGGAATCTCCTCCTATCTCCAGAATGGGGCCCTTGAAATGAACAGAGATTAGTCACTCTTTGTTGCACGATGCATGCATGGTGTGCTCTCCTTCAATTTGGAGGCCCCGTTCTGATGATAGACGTGGGACTCACACCTGTAGCATTTGATATTGATGGCATATCGTAGTCGACCGTGTTCTTCGGCCTGTAAGTCAGCGAAGAAGTCTACAACTAATCTGCAAACAATTCACAACAACAATTCTCATCCCATTTATTCTGCTGCAGATTTTACTTTTGCAAATCTGTGGGTAAAACCCACTTTGATTTTGTCCTGTGTGAATTCACACATGGGGTGCAGCAAGATCTGTATGCAACTCCGGAGGCAAAATCCCAAACAAATAAATAGCTATGAGTGCCATTTTTTTTACTTTTTTTTTTTGAAGTCTCTGCTTGGTTGGAAGCCAATTCCTTGCAACAAATTTCCAAAATGTTCCACGTGATTTAAAAAAAAAAATTTGCTTCAGTAAATACCTATGGATTTTTCAGTCTAAAGTCTAGTCATATTTATTAGGGTACGGCCACACGGTCGTTAAAAACGGTCCCTTTTATTTCAATGGGTCCGTCTGACCGTGAAATTGTCCTATTTTTGGACGGACGCTATTCACTGGCCGTTAAAAGAACAGCCATGTGAATAGCCCCATAGACTTTCATTGGTGCTAAAGATGGCCGCGTGACGGCCGTTACTTAGACAGCATCACACAGCCATTATTCACTGTGTGCATGAGGCCTAACTCAAGACTTAGTTGAAACCCCTTTGGCAGAGATTACAGCTTCTAGTCTTCTTGGGGATGATGTCACAAGGTTTGCAAATCTGGATTTAGGGATTTGCTACCATTCTTCTCTGCAGATCCTCTAAAGCTCTTTCAGGTTGGATTGGGAACGTTGGCGAACATTTTCAGGTCTCTCCAGAGATGTTCGATTTGGTTCAAGTCAGTGCTTTGGCTGGGCCACTCAAGGACATTCACAGACTTGTCCCTGAGCAACTACTGTGTTGTCTTGGCTGTGTGCTTAGGGTCATTGTCTTGTTGGAAGGTTAACCTTTGGCCGAGTCTGAGGTCCAGAGCACTCTGGAGCAGGTTTGCTTTAAAAATATGTGTATTTTGCTCCATTCAGGTTTCTATCAACCCTGCCCGGTCTCCCTGTCCCAGCTGCTGACAAATACCCCAATACATGATTATGCCAGCACCATGCTTCACTGTAGGGATGGTATTGGGCAGGTGATGAGCAGTGCCTGGTCTCTTCCAAACATAAAGCTTAGAATTAAGGCCAAACAGTTCAATCTTGGTTTCATCAGACCAGAGAATCTTCTTTCTCACAGAGTTCTTTAGGTGCTTTTTTGCCAACTTCAGGTAGGCTTTTATGTGTCTTTTACTGAGAAGAGGCTTCTTTCTGGCCACTTTGCCATAATGCCCAGAGTGCTGAAGTGATGGTTGACCTTCTGGATGTTTCTCCCATCTGCACACATGATCTTTGAAGCTCAGCCAGAGTGACCATTGGTCATTGGTCACCTCTTACCCCAAAAATTAGATTTTTTTTATTATAGCACAAGGCCGCAACTCAGAATATAAAAAAAAGTTAAAGGCTCTGATGACCTTCCAAATGCTTTGTACATCTGCATAGGAGCTGTATACACCGGACAATAGGGTATTTGAAGTCATTTTTTAATTTTAACAACTAAACTTTATTACAATATGACAAGTAGATTTTTTGTAAAATTTCGTTTTTTAGTAATTACTCCCTTAACCACTTTTGACATTGAAGATCGTATATTTCCATTATACAGATGAGACTGGTTTATCCATTCCTAACAAAATTTCCCTGACAGTTATTGATGTCATTATGTGTAATGGCTCTGTTTGGGAATTCCAAATATCATTAAACAAATTCCAAATCACTTGTCCTGTATAAGAAATGTAATTAGCCCAGACATGAACATGTGCAGATACTGTCAGTGAACAGTTGTACTATCACTATGCTAATTTCACTGCAGACTAACCAGACATGAAATTCTATCAGTTCAAGTGCAATGGAGAAAGTATGAAAAGTAAAAAAAAAAAAAGGTATAATGCAAAATTCTAACAGTAGATGCTCCAGAATTATTTTAGATAGAATGAATATGAATAGACAGATAGATATGAGGTAGATAGATAGATAGATAGATATGAGGTAGATGGATAGATATGAGGTAGATAGATAGATAGATAGATATGAGGTAGGTAGGTAGGTAGGTAGGTAGATAGATAGATAGATAGATAAATATTGTTGTGTCACGGTGTACTCCCTCAAACCATTGCTTGCTTGGATCAGTGCAGTAAAAGACTCATATTCTTTTTAAAATTGAGAAGTACATTATTTGTAGCACATCCAAAAGTAGTTTGGACAAAAGTGCAATTTCTGTCCCCAGAGGATGAGGTATGGTGGCTGGCAAAGTGTCAGATAATGGCATCTCTCGTGCTATCGTGCTAATGACTCCTTCCAAACCTTATGGGTAACAGGTATGTGCTGGTACCTGTGGCTATAGGTGTCCACCATGCAGGCTTCAGGTTGGCCTGACCCGGATGTTATCTAGGTGATTGGTGTCTGAACTGTAGTCCCTCACCTTCAGCAGAGTCTCTAAAGCTGTGGCTTGCTGGTCATTCTGCTGACTATCAATGCTGTAGCTTCTAAGCTATCTGTAGTTCTGTATTGTTGCAGTCTCTCTGGAGTGGTGGTCTCACAGAAGAGTAGAATCTTGTGCTGGTCCCTGAGACCCTTGGAGTAGGAACAACTTGATGTGCTTCCTCTCTTCACACGGTCGTAGCTAAAACTCCCCCTCCTGGCAGGATGCTGGACCAGCCCCACCTTGTCCCTGCCAACTATACCTTATCATGCTGGTTGTATATACATAAAAATAGTAAAACATAACATTTGCAGTTACTTCCAGGTCTGTCATAGATAGATAGATACATAGATATTTTATCCTAGAACATTCTGAAATAGCTTCTTAAACTTTATAACACGAATATCCTTGAACCTAACTTTGTATTAGCTCTGCCATCTCATTGTGAAGTTTATGGACTTTATGAAAAAGTAAATACCCCTCATTCACATTTTCTCTGAAAATCATGACTTTTGACCCTGTACAATCCTGTGGTGATTGCTTTATAGGAAACGATTACTACTAGGTACATTCTGTCTAAATGCCAGTCACCTTTTTGATTGCTTTTCCTCTGCGTTGCCACCAGATTGCATATTTTCCCCTTTCACATGGCATCAATCATTTAAGTTTTCCAAATAATCTATGCCTCTTCGAGCATGCACTGAAGTCATATATTTTAGCAGACAGATTGTAGATTTTTTGGAATAAACTGAATGTTAATTTAAGTGAAGCAGAGTGGTAACAGTGAGTGGTACACACATGGCGGTATTATGGCTCCATATACCCTCCATGTTATACTGAACTGTTATGATGATGATGATGTATAGTCTTGTGTACACGCAGTCTTACCCTTAGAGCCTAGATGCGCTTAGCTGGCTGATTTAACAAGGGAGGAAAAAGAAGAAGGCATGACACTTTACCATGGGCCGCAAAGGCCCAGAGGATAAGGCACCTATTCCGGAGACCAATTTCCTAGCACTTATCAAGAAAAAGGGAGGGAAGGTAGTGGGATCTCAAAGGTTCAAAAGGTTCGGACGAGATATAGAGAATGTGAGGAGAACAAAATTAATAAACGTGAGTAAAAGGTATCTTTAAAATAGAAGGGACATTACCAACCGTAAATTTATAGACTAAGATTTAGGAAAACCCCAAAAATTATATGAACCAAAAATAAGTGTTACATAGGAAGATCAAACGCCTGTTTGAAAAGTAGGGTTTTCAGTGCACATCTAAATGAGAGAAGATTGGGGATCATTTTCAGGGCCAGAGGTAGGTGGCAGAGGTATGAGGTATGAGGCAGCCATAATCCTCTGGTGTATGCAGCTTTTATGCAGACCTTCAATATGCCACTGCATATAGAGGTTTATCTCTTAGATTCCATTTCAGTCTTACAGATAATGGTTTGCATGCTCCCTAACATGCAGTATTATGGAAGGTATACTCTCCTAGAAGCATTTCTTTTAAGGTACTAAATATCCAAAGTATTACAGTGCTAAAGAGGACATGCCATGTTGAAGATACTAGTTGCCCAAAAATTGGCGGGCCTCTGGTTGGAGACCATCTCTATAGATCCTATGAAATGTTTATAACTGATCAGAGCTCTATTTGGTTTGATTTAGCTGTTTAGGTCCTCAGAGGAACAAGTCAACATAGCTGAAACCATTAGGGATGAAAATCATAGCAAATAAAATACACTATTCAACCTAGCATGATGTATGTTCTGATTTATGTTATGGGCAGTGTCTTGAAACCATGTCAAGAAAGTGGGGGGATGGACAGGTTGAGTAACTTTAGGGGGAGTGCCAATGGAGATAATGGTTAACTCCATCCAAACCTGATTATAAAGACGTTTTCTGGGAGTTCAGTATCGATGGCTTATCATCAGGAAAGGTCATTAATATCTGATTGGTGGGGGTCTGACGCCTCTCTCCCCCGCCTATCATCTGAAGAGGACACAGCTTTACATGAGTGCTGCAGCCTCCTTTTAGGTTAGTGATGTCATGTTAATAGGTCACATGGTCTATTAGCAGCCACTATACAATGTATGGTGCTCAACTCAGTATGGTGTGAGTAGTCCGCAGCACTCACTGAAGCACCACGGCCTCTTTAAACAGCTGAACAGCATGGGTGCTGGGAGTCGGACCTCTATCAGTCAGATATTGATGACCGATTCTAAAGATAGGTTATAAATATGAAACTCCTGGAAAAACCCCTAAATCTCTGCCTGTGATTTAGTTGTATCCTGGCTCTATACTGTGCGATATCCAATCCCTGTATATTGACCCTCCTGGTGAACTGACTACTGGCTTGATTCTGGATCAACCCTGTGTCTGCTGTTCCTGCTCATATTGATTCTCCTGGTAAACTGACCTTGACTTATTGCTGGTTTAACCCCATGTTTCCTGTGTGGTCCATATCTGTCTCTTCTGGTTTTGACCCTGCTTGCCGACCTGGTCATTCTGGTAAGGCGGCAACTAGTGCGCCCATATTATTTTTTTGCTACCAACTCCACAGACATAACCAGAGTCCCTAGCAGCAAAGGCAATCTGCCCTGGTGGCAGGCTCTAGTGAAGAACTTAGGGGTAGCCTTAGTTTCCTACTACCTGGAGCAGTTTTGGAAGATTGGTAGAAGTTTTAGGGTTCACCAGCTGTGGTCTAGACGTTGATCTTAGAACTCCCTAACAAAAGTCTACAAAACAGTTTCTCTGTGGAGGACTTGGCTTGTCCATATGTTACATGAATAGCCATTGCTTTCAATGAGAACTGTGCAATATTTTATTTCCCCTTTGGTGTTGGTGCTAGAAAATTGAATATTTGCTGCTCTTGCACAGATTCAAGCTAAGGGAATCCCAGCAGCAAATCTCTGAGGACAACTCATTTACTAGTATATATTTGTGTGCATATCTAAAAGTATGAAACATACAGTTTCTTACATAAAGATTTATACAAGAAGAAATGATTTATAGTTAACCGATAAGCCCCATCTTCCACAACACCAAAATGTATAACATCAAATTGATTATCAGAAGAAAGCACAAGAGTATCAACCCACCGTCCAGATGAGATATGAGAGGAGAAAATTCATACAACAATCCGGTCAGTGAACCTGACCCATATCTTGAAAACTCTTCTAAAATTAATTTTGTGCATTTATCAAAGTGACAGTCGTACTCCTGTTACCAGGACTTCACAGGGTAGAAATAGTGCATGCATCCATAATAATTCTGTTGCTTCCAGGGGACATGCTCTACGTGTTCACACTCTTCAGCTTCTCTTAACACTTTTTTGGCAATAACTTTTCTCTGCTTTTGATGGATTATCATAAAGGCTTCATTTCTGAATTTTACTGTGAATTGAGGTTCTGGAGTTTTCTAGTGGATTGTTTATTCTTAAAGGAGTTGTCTGGTTTAGTAACCAGAATAGTCATAATACACAGTGATGCCATAGCTAAAGGATAAAGACCACAGTGATGTCATAGCTAAAGGATAAAAACCACAGTGATGTCATAGCTAAAGGATAAAAACCACAGTGATGTCATAGCTAAAGGATAAAGACCATAGTGATGTCATAGCTAAAGGATAAAAACCACAGTGATGTCATAGCTAAAGGATAAAGACCATAGTGATGTCATAGCTAAAGGATAAAGACCATAGTGATGTCATAGCTAAAGGAGAAAGACCACAGTGATATCATAGCTAAAGGATAAAAAGCACAGTGATGTCATAGCTAAAGGATAAAGAACATAGTGATGTCATAGCTAAAGGATAAAGACCACAGTGATGCCATAGCTAAAGGATAAAAACCACAGTGATGTCATAGCTGAAGGATAAAGACCACAGTGATGTCATAGCTAAAGGATAAAGACCACAGTGATGTCATAGCTAAAGGATAAAAACCACAGTGATGTCATAGCTAAAGGATAAAGACCACAGTGATGTCATAGCTAAAGGATAAAGACCACAGTGATGACATAGCTAAAGGATAAAAACCACAGTGATGTCAAAGCTAAAGGATAAAGACCACAGTGATGTCATAGCTAAAGGCTATGGACCACAGTGATGTCACAGCACAATAATAATAAACAAAGCATCATAATATAAGAATAATTAACTCTGGCTTTCTCTATATGTCAGACAGGCCATTGGGTCCCCCCAGCTGCTCCTGCCAGGAGCCTAATTTTTATCTTTGATCTGGGCCCCTATACCCCCTCTGTACTCTACTGGGGACCAACCTGAACTTAGCCTACACTCTCCATTAGCCTCATAGCATCTTCAGTAAATGGTAGGTGAACCTTTGTGTAGTAGCGCATCCATATGTTCCTAAGAATTTTTATTTTCCCAAGCTGCATCATGTAAATGAACATTCAGAAAGCTATCATAGGCTGCATGCACTACTGTGCCATGTTTTGCAGTTCCCAAAACACGGATGCCACCCATGTGCGTTCCGCAATTTGCAGAACGGAACAGGCTGCCCATTATCGAAATGCCTATTCTTGTCCACAAAACAGACAAGAATAGGACATGTTCTATTTCTTTTGCAGGGCCTCAGAACAGAGCAACGGATGTGGACAGCACACGGAGTGCTGTCCGCATCTTTTGCAGCCCCATTGAAGTGAATGGGTCCGCATCCGAGATGAAAAAAATGTGGCTCGGATGCGGACCAGAACAACGTGTGCATGAGGCCTTAGACTGATAAAAGCCTCTGACTGCTGCAGTGACTCCTCCATACGTCCAGAGGGTTTGCAGAAGCTGCTATAACATGACTGTGTCCCTTCGTAATTATCCTCATAGCAGAATGGAATTTCCTGCTTATTATCTGAGGTTTACCGCATTGCGCCCTGGGCGATATTCACTTGCCCCATTCCCGGTCATTAGCAGCTATGGATGTCTTAAATGTATATATACGGTTCAGCACTTCACACTCAAATGCGGGCGTGAGATTTCAGCGTATCAATAAAAAGGTGATTAAATACGTTTATCTGCTGCGGAGCGTCTTCTTTAGGAAAACCAAGTGGTTTTTTTTTTACTATGGATTGAACAATGTGTGTTTCTAAGAACGGACTCTCGAACCATGTAGCTACCAGGAATTAATTTCCTCTCGGTTTGAATCCTAAGAGAAACACTTGTTCGGACACAATGGTTCAATATTGCTGGTTAAAGTGCGGCGTATAAAAAAAACAGTGAGATGATGGACTAAACACTTGTGGAACGTCCGTAACCACTCAAGCTCTGAAATGCAGATTGCTAAGACAAACATTAACACTGCACACAATGGAAATAGCTTTTTATTGTAACTTTTCTACTTAGAGATGTTAGTAATTAAGAGAATAATTGCTGCACTACAGAGATACCAGGCAGACAATCGCTACATTTTGTATGGATTTTTTTGAACGCCCAATATATATAATAAGGTGGGTGAGCATGTAAATGAGGTACTTGCTAGACAGATCGATATTTCCGGATAGCTGCACTGAAGATTCTGCCCTATTGGTAGATTGTTAGGCCCATTGTGTGTTTCAGTCAATATTGAAAAAAAAGTTTTAGTTTTTTTCTTTCCAGAAACAGCAGCACTATTGACGGTATTTGATATTGCTGCTAAGGCTCTGTTCACACTTAGTGATACTAGGGCAAAAACTCCAGTTCTCGAGTAGGATTCAGACAAGACACAATGGTGGAGATTAACTATTTAAAATGTGCCAGGTTATGGGGCAATTTGCTCCAATAAATATCTATCTATCTATATATCTATCTAATCAGGGTATCTACCAGTAGCAATACAGCCCACCAAAATGCCCCCTGGTAGTAATAATTCTCCTTATAATGTGACAGTAGAAAAATGTACCCTTAAAATGAGCACCGGTACAAAAAATGCCCCCTTATAATGTGTGGCAATGAAACAAATACCCCCTTTTCATGCCCACAGTTGAGCTAATTTTCCCAAAGTGCCCCCATAATGTGTGCCAGGGGTGTTTCTAGGGTCTCAAAAGATCCGGGGCCCAAGCCCCAATGAATATTGCCCAATTCTCGAAGTCAACCAATCGCCCCCCTCCCCAACCCCTCCCCTGCAAACAATAGCACTGAAGACATTTTACTGTACTTGCTATACAGCTATACAACAGCACGTACCTTTCACATCCAGAGCCTCCCAGGTGACGTCTCCTCTGATGTAGATCTTCTCTGTCATCATCTTCTCCATTCGGTTCCGACAACTTCTCTCAGCCGCGCCTCGTCTCTGCAGAGTGTGACACACAGACATCTTAGCTTCCTCACTTTTCTCTACCCCCAAATACTATCCTGAAGAAAAATGAGTGCCCCCCATAGTAATAGTACTCCTCATAGTCCCACCAATAGTAATTCCCTTTTAGAATGCCCTCATTAGTAATACTGCCCCCTACAGTGCCCCCAACAGTGATAGTGCTCCCCAAGAGTGCCTCCATTAGTAAAAGAGCCCTCCGGTATTAATAACGTCCTTACAGAGTCCATAGTAGAAATAAGGCCCCCGTATTGTTATCCCATTGGTAAAAAAAACTCTCTACAGACCTTCAGTAGTAATAAGGCCCCCCCATAATGCTCTTAATAGAAATAATGTGGATCTATAAGTCCCTCCTATAGAGCCCCAAGTAGTAATAAGAACTCTTAATGTCCCCTGGATTTAAAATGTCCCTACAGTGCCCCCAGTATTTATAATACCCCCTACTGTTATAATGCCCACACTGAAGTGCCCCAGTATTTATATCGCCCCCTACTGTTATAATGCTCGCCTTGAAGCGCCCCCAGTATTTATAATACCCCCTGCAGTGCCCCCTATAGTTATATTCCTCCGTTTACTGTCCTCAGAAATTATAATTCCTCAGCCCCTCCACCATACAGTCCCATGTAAATAATATTATTTCCCTCCTCCGCCATAGAGTCCCATGTAAATACCATCACACCATCTCTCCAGCCCCCTCCAATATACAGTCCCATGTAAATAACATCCCTCTCTATCTACAGCCCCCTCCAAAATACAGTCCCACATAAATAACATCACCCCCTCCCAAGCCACCTTCACCATACAGTCCCATGTAAATAACATCATCCCTCAATATTCAGTCCCATGTAAATAACATTACTCCACCCCACTATCCCACTTAAATAACTTCAGCCCTAACATACAGTCCCAGTTAAATGACTACAACTCCCAACACTGCTCTGCCTCTCACAGTGAGTAATCCAACCCTTTACTTACCTCTCATGTAGAACACCTCACCACAGCCTCTTCCCAGGACTTCTCTTCACTGCTGAGCCGTCCTCTCCTGCACTGGTCACATGATGGTGACATCATCGCAGGTCCTTTTCAGTTACTCCATTTAGAACTGATCACATGGACTGTGATGTCATCACAGGTCCTTCAGCTCTTGCAGTGCATTAGATTCAATTGTATTGCTGTCCTGAGGATGGCAATATAGTTGGATCTATCTGGCAGGCAGTACATTCGGGGCCTGGGACAAAACATCAGGGGCCCAGGCACCGAATGTTTTAACCTAGCAATGCCCCTGATGTGTGCAAGTATAAAAAAACCCTATATAATGCCCCCAAGTCAATGCCCTATTGTGCTCCTCTACCCCCTCCCCCATAGTGCCCCCATAATGTGTCCCAGCATAAAATTCCTCCTATACAGAGTCCCCAGTAGATTCCCCCATAGTGTTCCTCTCTCCCCTTCCCCATAGTTCCCCCCATACGAAAAACCCTTTCTTTGTGCCCTCAGTAGATGCCCCCATAGTGCCCCCCAATAATGTTCCAGTAAGAAGCGTCCCCATAGATGCCCCCATAGTGCTCCTCTCCTGCATTGTGCCAGTGTAAAAAAATAAAAATAAGCACTAATACTTACCTCCTTGCAGCTTTCAGCAATGCAATGCGGGCCTCCTCCGGCCTGTGTCCAGTGCTGTACAGCTCAGGTGGCGTGATGACATCATCACGCGGCCTGCATCGGCCTATGATAGGCTGAAGGACTGTTACCCCCTTAGACAGGCAGTCTAAAAACACCAGTTTTATCACAGTGGCAGAGGCAGGATGAGTAGCCTGGTGCACCTTTAAAACTGTGTGCTAGAAATGTGGTGCATTTTAAGCTGTGCCCCTTTCACTCAACTTAGTAATATAGTAACATAGTTTATAAGGCCGAATAAAGACATTTGTCCATCCAGTTCAGCCTGTCATCCTGCAAGTTGATCCAGAGGAAGGGAAAAAAAAATGTGAAGTACAAGCCAATTTTCCCCACTTCCCCAAAAAATTCCTTCCCGACTCAGGCAATCAGGCAATCAGAATAACTCCCTGGATCAATGACCCCTCTCTAGTAGCTATAGCCTGTAATATTATTACACTCCAGAAATACATCCAGGCCCCTCTTGAATTCCTTTATTGTACTCACCATCACCACCTCCTCAGGCAGAGAGTTCCATAGTCTCACTGCTCTTACCGTAAAGAATCCTCTTCTATGTTTGTGTACAAACCTTCTTTCCTCCACGTCCCCTTGATGAGAGGTCAGTGGCAAATGAGCTAGTGGAGTGTGTGAATGCAGTTATGCTTCAAGTAGACGGTTTCTTATGGTCCAGGTGGTCACTGCATGGACTACTGCAGAACCAATTTGTAAAACCATGGCTGTCCTTTAAAATATAGCGGCTCTTTTTCTATGTCAATCTTTGCATTTACCGTATCTGTCTTGACTGTCCAGGACCCCCTCCATGTGTGTGAGCGCACTCCTGGTCCTTTAGATAGGAGAGACATTATATCTTCAATATTATACAGTGCATAAAGTTTTAGAAGTGCATTTTTTATTACCATACCAGTTATACATTTATGCTTGTTATGATTAATTTTTTTTTTTTTTACTTTTTGATTGCTTTATTCTTGTTTTTCAGATGTTCCAGTGGTTTTGATCGCCATCGGCAAGACTGGGTTGAAAATGGCTGTCCTGAAGAGGTACTAATGAAAAAAGTAATGTTCTGAAGTCATGGATGTATTTGTTTTTAGACATGTGCCGTATGTAGGCTAAGCTTTAGGGTTTCAGCTTGGTCCTACCCTCATATATTATAGAATTCTTTACTCTAATATACCATACTGTTATAGAGTGCATTGGGATCATTTATCAAACTGGTGTAAAGTAGAACTGGTTTAGTTGCCCATAGCAACCAATCAGATTCCTCCTTTCATTTTCCAAAGGAGCTGTGAAAAATTAAAGGGGGAATCTGGTTGCTATGGGCAACTAAGCCAGTTCTACTTTACAGCAGTTTGGTAAATGACCCCACATGTGTTTACAGAAGGAAGCTTTGGTGAACCTGAATACCCTTATAGCCCTCAACCAGATAAATATGGAATTCACAGGCCTATCAGTGAACATACATTTCTGCTTAAAAATGTAGTTTCATATGAGTAAGTAGGAAGGGAACGAAACGGGTGCCATATACCATCAGGGAACAATATTTCATGAATAAAGGAAGGTTATATGATATGGAGAAATTAACTTCCAGAGCATCTCCTAGCAATGATCCGTGAAAAACGGATGTAGTGTCTTTGGTTTTCCCATAGACTATATTGTGAGTGGGGGATCCGTAATGAGAGTCAAAAAAAGGGCATGCTTCTGTGGTGTCACCACGGATCCACAGTTAATGAAAAACCACTGATGTGTGAATACACACCTTATAGTCAATGGATATGTGACCAGTCAATGGAGATCACGGACAGCACACGCCTGTAATTAACTGACATGTGAAAGAGGCCTTACAGTTTATAATCTCTGGGAATGCATAACTGTAAATAATGAATCCCGATGCCTCTCTGACTGATACCCCTGACTGAAAGTGAACTGCATTCCCAAGATATTCCCAAATTTCTTTGTGACTTGGAAGTCAGTCTTAAAGTAGTTGACCAATATTACACGTGAATCCAGAGGAAAATGTGCTCTGAGTTTGTATACCCTCTGGGTCCATACTGGGTTTCCCAGTCTCCTACCAGTATCAAAATGGACCAACCTGTACGATTGCATCAATAGCTTTCATATACTGGTGCAGTGAAAAGCAATCTTTACTTACATTCTCCAAAAAAATAATTTTGGATCATGTTTTTTTTAGAACTTTGCATTATGCCTTTCTTCTGATATTCCTCCTAGAAATAGATACATACATTGATTAAAGTGTGTAATACCATTCCCCTTGTCATTCTATGTGTGCACTTTGGGTACCCCACATCTTTACACTCATTAAAACATTGTCCCTAAGTGTATTATATTGTGAGTTCCTTGTGAGCTGGGGACAAAGGCCAATAGGGGTAACCACATTACAAGATTTAATATATTGGTGTTATGTTGTTCATGGATAATTTATAAGCAACTGTAAGGGATCGCTTACTCTTAGGGGGTCGACATCACAGATTACTTCAACAGACAAGAGTCGAATGTCCAAACTTGTGCTTTATTCCGAACACTTCAGCAAAAACAGGTAATGAAGTCGCAGCTTTAACTCATCACGTGTGACATCCACAAAAAATAATAAACACTTGCCCGTCTAGGCTCTAACTGAAACATATGACGTGTCTCTCTGACTCACCTATGCATCACAGTTCGCACATTGTCTCAAGTTCGCCTTCTCAGCCCAATAGTCCAGCAGCCTCAAGGCTGTAGCAAATACAAGTCCCTTTTGGGGGATTGTGGTCCAGCAGTCCTCCCAACTCTGACCTTGTGACCCTTGTGCCGCAGGCGTCACTGCATCCCCCAAACTCCAGGCTATCTCCCAACCTTGTGGCCCCTCAGCCTAGCCTGGCTGAGACCAAACACACATGGCCTCAGCAGGCCTCTGTTTCCGGATTACACTCTCTCTCCTTTTTGACTGACACACTGAGGGTGGATTATGCCAGACTGATTACAGCAGGCTTCACCTGCGATATCCTCAGGTTAGGGAAAACCATGCCCTGGAATGGGGTCGATTGGGAAGATCCCACAACCAAACCTACCTTCCCAATCGAAATAAAATCCAGCCCTTAATTTACTAAATAAAATTAGCTTTAGCAACTATGTTCGCTGAAGCCAGCACCATCCTGGATCTTACTTATCTCACCCAGTAAGTAACCTTACCTTAAGTAACTCCTTTCCAGCCAGTGTCATAAATGTACGGCGGTGGTCAGGTCTTTATAGATAGAGCACCCCCATTAAAATAAAAATAAATAAATAAACACCATAGGCACTGCTGTGTCCCAAAACGCCATCTTATTAAAAAAGAAAAAATATTTATCGCAAACTGTTTAATGGAAAAAAATAAAATAGCCAATTCACAGTTTTTTTCGTTGCTTCACGTCCCTTTAAAAATGCTATAAAAAGTGAACAAAAATTCATACACACCCCAAAATGCTATCAATGAAACTTAGCGAACACCCGCAAAAAAGTTATGGGGGTCAGAATATGGTGATGCAAAGAAAAAAAAAATCCATTTTTTTTCTCGAGTATTAAAACACACAAAAACACTATACACATGTGTAATTACTGTAATTGTACTTATAATTGATATTGATAACCTATCCTTGGAATAGTTGCAATGTATATCAGTCGTCACACTGGTTATGGTGGTGTGGTGCACGTGTCCTAGGGAAGGTGTCCCGTGCAAACAATGATAATAAAGGACCGGCACTCACTTGCATAAATATTTTATTGCCACATATTAGTAAAATGTGATGCATTTCGGCACAAACTTATGCCTTTAAGGAAGGAACAGATTTGTGCCGAAATGTCACATTTTACCAATATGTGGCAATAAACGATTTATCCAAGGAAACTACAAGTGAGTGCCGGTCCTTTATTATCATTCTATTCTTGGAATAGGTCATCAATATCCAATTGTCGCACTCTGACCAATCAACTGTTCCCTGTATGGCACTGTGCTTCTTGTTCTGTTAGAAGCAGGGTCGCCAAACAATAATTTTTTTTTTGGTGGACAACTTATCCCAAAATCATTGACAGTCAACATTTTTTACGGACAAATTGGAAAACCGTAATGAATGATAAAGATGATAAGTAATCTATGTCTAAAGCTCAATAAACTGATAAAAACTAATTCCCAGCATTTATTGTGAGCTGTATAATGATGATAATTACCACCAAAATAATCTAGTCAAGCACCACCAGCCTTAAAAAAAATTACAGACACATCTATTTTTTTTCACGGACACAGGAAAAAAGTTGCCTATTTTTATGGACTGTCCAGAAATTTCTGGACGAGCAAGAGACAAATGATCGGGTGGAGATGCTGGATGTCGTCCCCCCACTAGTCAGAAATTGATGAGCAATCCTGAGGACAGGTTATCAGTATCAGGAGCCCAAAAAAAACTTTAAACCCCTTTTAAAATTAGATTGTGAGGCTCACTAGGGTCTAGTACACATTACTGGGCGTGGTGCAGTACAGTTTATCGTCGCTTTATAAGTAATGAACAATATAGTATGTAAATACCGTACAAAGTAACCTTCCCGCACCACGTCCCTTTAAGGACCTTTAAATCCAATTCTTTACTTCTTTAAATTCCAATAAGAGCAATTATCTCTTATTGTGACTTACATAAAACGGGGGGCACTAGAACTGCCGGAGAACAGGTTGTAAGTATACGCGGTGAGCGCATTTTGTATTCCGGACAGGCTTCATGTCTTTTTTTTCTTCAGACTAAAAAGCATTCATATATGACCCAGTGCTCCATGCAGGAGGCTTAAAGTGAGCACTTTAGATGGCACAAAACTAATGGAATCATAATGGAAATACAGTGCGGAACACGATAATGTAACATTGTAACCTTGCATAATTAGGCTTGATAATGGCATTATCCATAAATTATACGTCTATCAATTCATTTGTTTCTAGTCAATGCAAAGTCAAGAATTACATTTGTATTTTCCATTATGGTCTCTGCTTACGTGACAATTTGAGTTAGTTAGTTAATGCTTTATTTATTTACTATATTTAATACAATGGTGCTTGAAAATCTGTGATCCCTCCAGAATTTTCTATATTTCTGCATACATTTGACCTACAATTAGATGAGAACTTTTACACTAGTCCTTAAAGTGGACCTTTCACCTCTCCTGACATTCCTGATTTAATAGCTTCATGCATTCCCCATGTAATAACAATTCTGGAGCATCTATTCTTATGGCTCTATGTTGTGCCATTCCTTTATTATTTGCACTAGAAGTTATAAATGAATTGCTATCAGCCTTCAGTAAGGGTACAGAGGGGTGTTACCAGTTGGGGGGGGGGGGTGTACCTGCACAGTCTCCCTCTATCCAGTCAGTGCTGCCATTTTCAGACTGTGCAGGGACACACCCCCAACTGGTTACCTCCGCTCTATACCCTTACTGAAGGCTAATAGCAATTCATTCATAACTTCTAGTGCAAATAATAAAGGAATTGCACAACATAGAGCCATAAGAATAGATGCTAAAGAATTGTTAGTACATTAGGAATGCACTTAGCTATTAAACCCCTTAAAGGGGTTGTCCAGGTTCAGAGCTGAACCTGGACATCCCTCCATTTTCACCCCGGCAGCCCCCCTGACATGAGCATCGGAGCAGTTCATGCTCCGATGCTCTCCTTTGCCCTGCGCTAAATCGCGCAGGGCAAAGGCATTTTTCTGAGTTCCGGTGACATACCGGGCTCTCTATGGGGCTGACAGGCAGCCCGGTGACGTCACCGGCACTGATGGGCGGGATTTGGCTCTGCCCTAGCCAGTAAAACGGCTAGGGCAGAGCTAAAGCCCGCCCCTCAGAGCCGGTGACGTCACCGAACACACTGCTGGGCGGAAGTTACCGCCCGGCAGTGTGTTATTGTAAACACAAGAGCCTGTGCCCTGCGCGATCTAGCGCAGGGCACGGGAGCGCATCGGAGCATGAGATGCTCCAATGCCAGGCTCAGGAGGGCTGCCTGGGTGAAAATAAGGGTATGTCCGGGTTCAGCTCTGAACCCGGACAACCCCTTTAAGGACCCTACAATTTTTCACCTTAAGGACCCTACCACTTATGTGGTAATAACTTTAAAACGCGTTTACTTATCCAGGCCATTCTGAGAATGTTTTCTCGTCGCATATTGTACTTCATGACAGTGGTAAAATTGAGTCCAAAAATTTCATTTTTATTTATAAAAAATACTAAATTTACCAATAATGTTGAAAAATGTTCACATTTCCAAACTTCCATTTCTCTACTTTTATAATAGATAGTAATACCTACAAAAATAGTTATTACTTTACATTCCCCATATGTCTACTTCATGTTTGGATCTTTTTAAAAATGACATTTTATTTTTCTGGGATGTTAGAAGGCTTAGAAGTTTAGAAGCAAATCTTAAAATTTTTAAGAACATTTCCAAACCCCAATTTTTTCCGGACCAGTTCAGTTATGAAGTCACTATCTGGGGCTTACATATTAGAAACCACCCATAAATCACCCTAATTTAGAAACGACACCCCTCAAGGTATTCAAAACTGTGTTAACCCTTAGGTGCCCCACGAGAATTAAATGAAAATAGGAATGAAATTTAAAAATTTCACATTTTTTTAGCAGATTTTAACTTTTAATAGATTTTTTTTCTGCAACACATCAAGGGATAACAGCCAAACAAAACTCAAAACTTAACCTGAATCAGGAGTTTACAGAAACACCCCATGTGTGCTCAAAAACTGATGTATGGGCGCACAGCAGGCTTCAGAGTGGCAGGAGCACCATATGGCTTTTGGAGAGCGGATTTAGATGGAATGGTAATTGGGAGCTATGTCGCATATGAAGACTCCCTGAGGTGGCCCTACAGTGGAAACCCCCAAAAGTGACCCCATTCCGGAAACTACACCCCTCAAGGGATCTTTCAAAGTGTGTAGGGAGCACTTTGACCCATCAGGCGTTTCGCAGAATACAGAAACGATTGGCTGTTAAAATAAAAAAATTTACGTTTTTCCTAAAAAAGTTGCTTTACACCCACATTTTTCACGTTCACAAGGAAAACAGGACAAAAATTATGTATGGATGCATCGCAGGGTTCAAAAGGGAAGTAGCGCCATATTGCTTTTGGAGGACAGATTTTGCAGTATTGGCTTTTGGGAGCTATGTCGCAAAAACTACACCCCTCAAGGAATATTTCAAGATGTGTAGTGAGAACTTTGTCCTCAAAGGTAATTCATGCAATTGGCTGTGAAAATTTATTTGCCCATTTTCTCCTGATTACAGCAATACCCCATATGCGCTTGTATACTGCTATATGGGCGTACCACAGGGGGCAGAAGGAAAGGAGCATCAAATGGCTTCTGGAAGGCAGATTTCACCGGAATAATTGACAGGCGCCATCTTGCAATTGAACACACCCTTGAGGAACCCCTAGAGTGGAAACCTACTGGAAACTACACCCCTCAAGTAGTGTTGAGCGAGCATGCTCGGCCAAATTCTAGTTTGGCTCGAGCATTGCTATGCTCAGCACATGGCAGTACTCGGCACGTGTTCGGCTCAGTCTTAGTCAGGGAGAGCTGCTCATAGGAAGGGACAGAGTGTAGGGAGTGATTTTGGACAATTTTCATAAGAAAAACTTTCCAGAAACTCAAAAGTCCTTTTATGGACTATTGTGTGTGATAGCAGCACTATATATTTTTAGCGCATCCTGCACTAAATAGTGTCTAGTAGGCCGCTGCGGACAGTTAAATAATCCGTGCCACATCTCCTGTGTAAAGTTTGTGACTGCGCATCCCTAAAATATCAGTGACATCCAGTGTATTTTTACTTAGACGGTGTCCGCAGCGGACAGTTAAATTAGCTGTGCCACATATCCTGTGTAAAGTCTGCGCCTAAAAAAATTATCAGTGACATCCAGTGTACTTTTTCCGTAGACGTCGTCCGCTGCGGACAGTTAAATTAGCTTCACCACATATCCTGTGTAAAGTGTAGGCCTAAAAAAATATCAGTGACATCCAGTGTACTTTTTCCGTAGACTGTGTCCGCTGCGGACAGTGACATTAGCTGTGCCATATCTGCAGTGTAACGTGTGCGTTGAAAATTTTTATGTGTGACATACAGTGTACTTTTTCAATAGACGGTGTCTGCTTCTGAAAGTGACATTACCAGGCCCTCATTTAAAGTGTAAGGTGTGCGTTTAAAAAATGTATCAGTGACATAGAGTGTTCTTTTTCAAAAGACGGTGTCCTCTGCGGACAGTTATATTAGCTTTGCCACATCTCCTGTGTAAAGTGTGTGCCTAAAAAAAATATCAGTGACATCCAGTGTACTTTTTTCGTAGACGGTGTCTGCAGCAGACAGCGAAATTAGCTGCGCCTCATTCTCTGTGTAAAGTGTGCGCATCCCAAAAATATCTGCGACATCCAGTGTATTTATTCCGTAGATAGTGTCCGCAGCGGACAGTGACATTCTCTGGGCTAAATCTGCTGTATAACGTTAGCGCATCCAAAATATATCGAAATTTTATAAAATATTTTTGTTGCTGGTGCTGACTGCGCCATTGCCTGCGCTAAATCTGCTGTATAACGTTAGCGCATCCAAAATATATCTGTTTTTTGCTGCTGCTCTGGAATGTAATATCCTTATATTGTTTTTCCTATGCTGATACATAATGCATAACTGTTTTTGATAATATCTCTGCGATGTCCTAGCACTGGCAGCTCTGCTAGTCTAGCGGGATTCAGGACTGTCAGCGTTTAGCATCGACAGTAGGTGCACATTATCATGGCACACTTACAATCAGCGCAGAACTCTGCAGTCCCGCTTCTCTCGCTATCTTCCCAGTGTGTCTCTTAGCGCCAAGAGAGAAGCTCAGAGAACAGAGCCAAAGTAGCAGAACTGCCAGTGGTTAGCATTGGCAGCAAGTCAGGCAAGGGCGCAGCAGAGATAAAGCACATTGCAACAATGGCAGTTGGCAGCCGCCAGTGTGCAGCGCATTCTGCTATGTACCTCAGTCGAACTGCACACAAGGCTCCTCCTCTCCGCTGCAGGTTCCGGACCCACTTTCCTGCACTGTTGCAGGCGGCGACAGATTCAGTTGCACCTTGTAGGAGCCGCCCACGTCCTGTTTCTTTAAGGGTTCGTGCACGCCCCTGATTCCGCCTTCTCTCCAATCCCAGCCAGGCACCACCTTTATAAGGGTGCTTCCCCCTTCCTGTGATGCCTGAGCATTATTGTAGTTTTCTACAGCGAAGGTTCCAGCCCGTAGTTCCTGTGTTATCCTGCTTCCGACCTTAGCCTGTATCCTGACCTCGTCTCTGCCTGATCCTCCTGTACCTTACTGCTCCAAAGTGTATGATCCGGATTTTCCACCACGCCTGTCTGCTGTTCAGCTTGTTACACCTGCTGCACCTGAGCTATTGAGCTCTGCTGTTCTAACAGCTCCAGCTCTGCTTAATCACTAACTCAGCTCTGCTTCATCTGACTCTGCTGCTGTGCTTCTTCCATCCAGCGACAGCTCGCTCCACCTGCCTGTATCCCCAGTGCTTGCTGCCACTTAACCGGGACCACTCTTGCGGTAGCGACCGGGATAAAGGGTGAAGACCAGGGGAATACTTAGATTCCGCTCCCAAGTTTGGCCCAAAGCCAAACCGATAAGTGGCACAGCGGGTCCACACCCGTCCACACCCGTTGGAGCATTACACACATATAGGGAGGAAAGAGCTGGGGAAGTGACAAGAGGCAGCAGGAAAGCCTCTGTATGTTACACACAGGCATCTTCAGAGCTCAGTTGTACCCTGAAGACAGACGATCCTTACAAATGCTCAGGAAATTCTATTATATGTTCATATACAGCTCGTCCTAGATGGGGTATGCCTACAAATAGTAATGGCTAATTAGCTAATTGGTCATACCCCCCAAGATCTGATCTCAGGGATAATCACCTATGGAGCTGATTACAATTAGTGATGAGCGGCAGGGGTCATATTCGAATTCGCAATATTTTGCGAATATTTTGTAGAATATTCGTTGAATATTCGCAAATTTGAATATTCGTTATATTCTAAGATTTTTTTACTCGAAAAATCGGCAAGGTAATGATTGTGTAATATGCTAATTTTCGTAATGCGAACTTTCGGAATGCGAATTTTTCAACTTACAACTATTAGACAAAGAATATTATAGCACTAGATTAGCTAAATTGCTCTATATTCGTTTTTTTAGAATATTCGCTATATTGCTCTAACTTTGTTTTTTCGAATATTCGTAGTATTCTAAAACAAGAATATATAGCAATATAGCGAATATTCCAAAAAACTAATATAGAGCAATTTAGCTAATATAATGCTATAATCTTCTTTGTCTAATAGTTGTAATTTTTTTCCAATCTGAACTTCAGATTATAGCACTATATTAGCTAAATTGCGCTATATTTGTTTTTTTCGAATATTCGCTATATTGCTATATATTCTTGTTTTAGAATATTACAAATATTCGAAAAAACAAAGTTATAGCAATATAGCGAATATTAGAAAAAACGAATATAGAGAAATTTAGCTAATATAGTGCTATAATCTTCTTTGTCTAATAGTTGTAATTTTTTTCTCTGAAGTTCAGATTGGAAAAAAATTACAACTATAAAAAAAAAGATTATAGCACTATATTAGCTAAATTGCTCTATATTCAGTTTTTTTTATGAATATTCGCTATATTGCTATAACTTAGTTTTTTCGAATATTCGTAATATTCAAAAACAAGAATATATAGCAATATAGCGAATATTCGAAAAAAACAAATATAGCGCAATTTAGCTAATATAGAGCTATAATCTTTTTTTTTTATAGTTGTAATTTTTTTCCAATCTGAACTTCAGTTGAGAAAAAAAATTACAATTATTAGACAAAGAAGATTATAGCACTATATTAGCTAAATTTCTCTATATTCGTTTTTTCTAATATTTGCTATATTGCTATATATTCCTGCTTTAGAATATTACAAATATTTGAAAAAACAAAGTTATAGCAATATAGCGAATATTCGGAAAAAAAACGAATATAGAGCAATTTAGCTAATATAGTGCTATAATCTTCTTTGTCTAATAGTTGTAAGTTAAAAAACACTACTCCTAAAATATACTGCAGCCTTCTCATTGGCCCACAAGCTAGAAGCAGGGAGGGATCATGTGTACTGATTAAAAAAAAAATTTGAATATTCAAAATGACAAATATATATATCGCTATATTCAAAATATTTGCAAATTTTTGAAGTACCTATATTCGCGATCAAAATTCGAAAATTCAAATATTCGTGATCAACACTAATTACAATCAGTTCTATTTATGAAATTATATGTAGGCTTTAATACATAATAAATGTTCCCCAAAAGAGGAAAAAAGGAAGGTTTTCTAGGGAATCTAATTTTCCTGACAATTCGTCCACAGATCTAGACAAATAACTTAAAGGGAACCTGTCATCAACTTTATGCTGCCCATACTAACGGCAGAATAAAGTAGAGACAGGTGAGTTGATTTCAGCGGTCTGTCATTTATAAGTAAAAAGTACGTGGTTGCCGAGAACCAACATCACAACCATTGCAGACTGGACCTGGAAAAGAGTCACGGCCACCTGAGAAGAGTCCTGGTTATTCATGAATTCCTGCTCTCCTGCCCACCTGCTGATGATTGAGAGTCTTCTACCTAGTTTTCTCCCTTTCTCTCTAGGAGAGAACTGCCAATCTTCAGCAGATGGTCGGGGAGAGCAGGATATTATGAATAACCAGGACTCTTCTCAGGTAGATTTGACTCTTTTCAAGGCCTGGGCTGCAATGATTATAATGCTGGTTCTCAGCAACTACTTACGGTACTTTTAGCTCATGAATGACACACCGCTGAAATCAGCATTTCTGTCACTCATTTTTGCTGCCCTCAGTGAGGTTAGCATAAAGTTGATGACAGGTTGCCTTTAACAGTGCTGCTCAACAGAGTATCAAAAGATGACAAGTAAAAATTATACTTTTTTATACAAGACAGCAAATACGTAAAAATGATTTCCAAATCATTATATTTTTCAAATATCTTTAAACAACCATTAAAGAACACAAACCTATAACAAAATACCGTAATATAAACATAGTTGCAGACACTTTATAAGACTGCCCCGAAGAAAACTCTGGTGTACAAAATTGGAAAATATATAAAAATAAGTATTTTCTTGTAAAAAATAAATACTGAAGATACATTTTAACTTTGCATATCATAATGCAAACACATACAAAAATTCTGGTACAAGTTAGAAATGTGTCATAAGCTACTAATGTCATTGGCACAGAAAACACTACAGTAAGTAGTCAACTGAAAAGATGCAGATATGGTACCAACAGATTTTGTCTTCTCATCTACTTTAAATTATTGCCAAGAACCCCATGGTTATCTTGCATTTATACTAGAATTGTATGAGTATGGAATTGGCACTGGGTTCTGATTTGAAAAAGTGGATGGATCTGTAGAATTGTATGGCACATTGGCACCAAAAGGATTGGCAGCTGAATACATCCGTGCTTGAATTTGTCAACTGAGACTGGAGTAAGGCTGGTTTGTAATATAGGAATTTGGCACTGAAAAAGCTAATGACTGATTGAAAGGACTCCTTGGCTGAGTACTGTAGGAAACCTGTGGGTATATTTGACTTAGTCCTACAGTGTTAACACCATTTTGATACCAGCAATATAAGGTATACTTCCAAGAATTGGGAAACAGTGGATACTGACGACTGGCTTTTGAGACTGACTGACCATTCAAAGGGGTAGATTCATCTTTTAGTTCTTTTGTCCCAGAGACATTTAAGTCTTTCTTTGTTTCTTCTTGTTCTTCAGTTCCTGGATTTTGTTGCTTGATGTTTTCCTGATCCTCTGATGTATTAATGTCCATGGAGCACATGCTTAAATGGACTTTTTACCCTATAGAGTTGCGGACGCATGTCTGCAAAATACCTGTCCCATTACTCTGAGTGGTTTTATTGAGTCTAAAAAAAGATTTTATATATATGTAAATCAGCCTGGTAAGGAGCCCAAGGGGCTGTACTAACCGTTCTGGAGCCCAGCCACGCGCCCCTGTGAAGGAGACCAGCACCGCCTGTATCCAGGAATCTCCTCCTTGCTCAGAAAGTCAGATCGCTGTAATCTCGCGATGCGCGAGTTTGCGCATGTGCAGTTCCTTCCCTGAGACTGATGCCAGCACAGGGAAGGAACACTATGCCGGCACTGCACATGCGCAAGCTTGCGCATCGCGAGATTACGGCGATCTGACTTTGTGAGCAAGGAGGAGATTCGTGGATACAGGCGGTGCTGGACTCCTTCACAGGGGCGCATGGCTGGGCTCCAGAACGGTTAGTGCAGCCCCTTGGGCTCCTTACCAGCTGATTTACATATATATAAAATAATTTTTTTGACTCAATAAAACCACACAGAGATATGGGACAGGTATATTGCAGACATGCTAGCGGCAATCTAGCCGCGCATGTCCGCAACTCTATAGGGTAAAAAGAGGTCACAGAATCCCTTTAAGATACTTGCATTATCACCTAAGGAAAAATCTTTCACTTCAGAGTATTCATCACAGACTTTCCTGCTTTGAATGTCAGATGCTTTACTGGAATTTTCATAACCTGATCCAACTGAAATGAAATTTCCCTGACGGCACACTGGGTGAACGTTGTGGAGGCCGGGAGCAAGTTGTTTGCTGGCACCATACTTGCCCTCCAATAGATTCTCCTTAAAGGATTTAATCAGCTACTCATTCCAATAACAGCACCTCTTAAGAGTCCTGTATTGTTATTTATCGTCACTACCTCCGTCGGGAGTGGGTAATTGGCGCGCCTGCTGCCTTCCTTGGATGTGGTAGCCGTTACTCAAGTTTCCTCTCCTGAATCAAACCCTGATTCTCTGTTACCTGTGATCACCATGGTAGGCACAGAAAGGAACATCAAAAGTTAATAGGGCAGACATTCAAATGGATCGTCGCCGTCACGGGGACGTGCGATCACCCAGAAGTTATCTAGAGTCAACAGAGCAGCAGCAGGCCTTTGCCCATAATCTCTTCAATGGTCAGCTCACCTCCAGGCCCTCGCATATAATTTTTTCAGTAAAGAAAGAAAAAAATATATGCACTTCACTGGTGCAGTTATTTGTGGCAAAAGCATTTAGGGGCCTATTTCAGTACAGAAAGAAAAATGGCTTCCTGATGCTGCCGCCACCTCTAGACTCTGTCATTGGGCCACTCTATGGTCTCCTCATGCTGCTTCAACCTCACCACTATGTCAAAGGTCCACTCTGTGGACTTCTCATGCTGTTCCCACCCTCCCCACTTCATGACTGGGCCACTATTTTGCCTTTCGGCCTGGCTGACATCATCATTTATTTGACCTTTCTTCTGATCTGTCAGAAGGAAGGAAAAATGAGACGCACAACGGATCCTGTCTGTGTAGTGGCTGTAAGGCCTGTATGATCCCATCAGAATTGGCTAATGATTTGGTAGCCAAAAGCAGGAGTGGGTACAAAACACAGAAGACATGCAAATATTCCATTCACGTGTCATCTCTGTTTTAGATCCACTCCTGTTTTTTTTTTGGCTTTAGCAATACTGATGGATTACTGACCAAATGCTGACTGAGTGAAGGCGGATGCTCCACAGACAGGATCCATTTTTTGTGGGTTATTGTTCTGACGGATCAGAGGAAGGGCAAAATAATCAGTGACGTCAACACAAACTTACTGCTGACACCCTTCTTCACTCTGTCGGGGGCTCTACTTGTATCGCGTTTAATAGAACAGGTTCTGTAGACATCTATGTGGAATCAGCTGCTGATGGTGTAAAAGCAGTGCACTTCTTCTTGGCGCTAACATCGACCTGTAAGGCTGAGTTCACACGAGTTATTTGGTCAGTTTTGGCCCCGTAACTGCCCTTATAAGTGAAGTGTGCAGTGATTCTAAGAGCGAAGCCTGTCATCTGCATGTCATACTGACTCACAGTATGATTTCACTACCACAGAAGACTCCCTATGCGTGTTACTGCAAGGCACAGTGTTCTACACCACTATAAAGGCTCTGAGCAGCCAGGAAATAGCCGTTTTTTTAACGTAATTTGCCGCAAATATATTCGGATCAAACCTGTCGAATTGAATTTTTGAAAAATTTGCTCATCTCTAAATATATTCTTATGGAAGTTGACAAAACTCATTTGCTGTAAGGATTTAAACATAATTTCGCTTTCTAAAGTTCTGTTTCGATTTTCTTTCTAATGTTCTATTTCTCCCTAAATAGTCCAAAGAGAAGATCTGTGAAGATTTCTTAGAAACCACCACAGCCCCACGTCACACCACCGGTAGAACGCAAGTAACAACATCAAGACATTATACCACAACGTCAAGATTAATAACATCTCATCTACCAAGCAGCATTCCTACAGAGGGTAAGTCAGAGGAGATAGTGGGTGATCCTCCTATCTTTGCCAGAATGGAAGGCTGGTCTGTAAGAAGGGGTTTTGCTCTGGCGGACCTGGCGCGTCCATGCATTACACGGGTAGCCGATTATCTGAATGACTTGCGTACAAGGATACGATGTGGAGGAGGCCAATTCCTAGAGTTGCTCAGATGATCACCATATAGTTTTTTATTTTTTTCTATTGTTTTTTTTATTGGCGTGCCACTGAAAATCTAATAATGTCCATATATCAGTAAATCTAAAGTCAGAACCTTAGACAATGTTTGATACATTTTTTTATTGTATTTTTTATTCAGCTGAAGCGGCTATTTTTGTAAACGTGAGGCCATATTGGTCGTCAGCTTTTTAATACAGTAGTCTGGGAGCTCCTTATAATAAATAATATAAAACTTTACTTTTACTTAATTATTTAAAACATACCTAGACTACTGATTATTTTGAGTATTTTTTGTATCAATGTTAGACATTTTAAATAATTAAGTAAATGTTAACTTTTAAATTATTTAGAATAAGGAGGTCCCAGACTACTGTATTAATTATCATACCACTCCCTGGTCAAACTGATAATAATATATATCATTAGTCAGACGTGTATACTACATATTGGTCGCCAGCTTTGAATTATATTTTCAGAAACTATTGATAAAACAGATTATTTTGTTTTCCTTTTCAGATGACACAAAGATTGCGCTGCATCTCAAGGACAATGGAGGTAAGCACAGGTTTCCTGTCTTTATAAAAAAGTGACAAATGGATTTATTCTAAGTAAAAGCAGTTTTCTACATGAAAATAGCACTACTTATTTTGTACTGATCTTGAGTTACAGCCTGTATGTCTTCCAGTGCAGCATTTACAGCTCTGAAAGCTTCAGAGCTGAAATATCTTTGCTGGTGATGTACGGAAATCTGTTGTAGAAAAACCTCACTGACCTATAGGAGCTCATCTAAATAGAAGTATGGTCTGTTTCCAATAAGCTCTGGATTATAATGTAGTCTGTTACTCAAGTGCACTCTTGTTGGTTAGATTTTCTATATATATAAATTCAGGGGCGTAGCTAAAGGCTCATAGGCCCTGGTGCAAGAGTTAGGCTTGGGCCCCCCTTCCCTCAGTGCTTTGTGTGTCTTCTTATGCAGCACAAGGGTCTTTGGGCCCCCTCAGGCTCCTGGGCCCGGTAGCGACTGCTACCTCTGCACCCCCTATAGCTACACCCCTGTATAAACTGTAAAATTGTATTTAAAGGTGGATATACCCTTTAAATTTTATTTTGAAAAAAAAAAACTGAAAATCATTGCATTAACCTTCCTCTTTCTTTGTCTATAGGGTATTTAATTGCAAGATAAAAATGATTTTCTAGGAAAGTGAACCCACTATAATTGCTTCTACTGCTCTCCATAGCACTATTATACTTTATGCCACTAGGAGGAGCTTTCTGCATTCCTTTACTTTGAGTTGGGGGTTCAATTTCTTGCTCTCACTATTGCCTTCCAGGAACATAAACCTCATAGCCCATCTTTAATATAAGCCATCACTATCAGATCAGTGTGGACACGATTCTCAACAGCCCAACCGATCAGCTGGCTGAAAGCATCGCAGTTCTCCAGCAAGTGCTACATCTCCTTCACAGCTCCGTACTCTTGTTAATGAAATTGCCTGATATTGAAGGTTAAAGCAGCTCAGACCAATTCAAGTGAATGGGCCAAAGCTGAAATACTAGTCAGGAGTAATATAAAGCTGTGACCAGTAGCACCCATTGGACTTCCACCAATCTGATACTGATGGACTTTTCTCAGGATAGGCAATCAATTTTGTAGTTGAAGATAACCCCTTCAAAGAGAGTCTGTCACCCAAAAATTCACTGGTAAACCAGACACAATGTCTTGTAGGGCTAGCTCAGCTGGATCTAATGATACCCTACCCTAGCGATCCATTGCTTCATTCTGTTGGAAAAGTACTTTTAATCCATATGTAAATGAACATTTAAGTGCACCGAGGACGGGCCCAAGTCACTCTGTGCACCCTTGCTCCTCCTGCTTCTTCTGCCAGCCTCTCCCTCTCCTTCTTGATTGACAGGACCAGCTTCCTGAATAGTCATCTTGCCCCATCCTGTCAATCAAGGAGCAGAGGGAAGGGTTGGCAGAGGAAGCAGGAGAAGCCAAGGGTGCTTGAGCCGACCCTCAGTGCACTTAACTGCTCATTTGCATATGGATCAACAGTACTTTTTCACCAGAATGAAGCAACAGGTCGCTAACTGTAGGCTATCATTACATTCAACCTAGGTAGTCTTACAAGACATTGTGCAGCGAATTTCCTGGTGACAAACTCCCTTTAACCCCTTAGTGACCACCCATACGCCTTTTTATAGTGGTCACTAAGGGCCCTTAGGCTGTGCAGCCACCTTCTTTAAGGCGGCCCAGTCTAAGAGCTGCATGGGTGTCCTGTGCAGCGGAAAGTGGGGGCTCGCATCGCATGAGAGCCGCGCTCCTACTCTAATGGCCTGGACTGGCAAGAGCACCAATCCGGGTCCTTTACCCCCTTAGATGCTGAGGTCAGTGGAAAAAAATGCTAAAATAAAATCACTTATTTGGTATTGCTGCCTCTATAGCGACCTGCACTAGAGAATCATCATGTAATTTAGCCCATAAGGTGAATTCCATCACCTAGAATTGCTGATTTTTGATTATTCGCCACAAAATTACCGAAAATGCCAATAAAATGTACAAGACATCCAGCAAATATCAAGCGTTCACACAGCTCCAATGTAATAAAAAATTTAAACTTCGGAATATGGCGATGAAAAAGCATTTTCTTCAGTTTTTTTTTAAAATGGTTATTTTTGTGCGAAAGTAGTAAAACGTAAGAAAATGATATGCATTTGCTATCACTGTAATTGTCCTGCCCCAGACAATAATCTTATTATGGTACGTATGCCAAAAATGACCTCTACAAAATTTATAATGTAAAAACGCAGTGGCAGCATTTCCATCTCCACCAGTAAGTATCTGGGTGAATGGCCTTGGGGGGACCTCTTCGTCATGCTGATTATCATTAGGGCAACAAAAATGGTAAAACTATTTTTTGATGCCAGGTAACTCGTCTCTCACTTTCTAGGATGTGTGCATAAAAATGTTCATTTTTCTATTGTCCTAGCATTACACACAATAATCTCTCTTTTCTGTTTTGTCATGTAAACGAATTTGCATAAATATGGGCTTCAGGGAAACACATTCAAATTAGAAAAATCAGCCTGTTCAGGGAGGAACAAAAATACCAAACTTCAAAAAAGCTGAATTTAGACAAATAAGGCGTTTGGTGCACAGACTGATCTGTTCAGATAATACAACCGTCTGCATCCGTTCAGAACGGATCTGTTTGTATTATCTTTAACATAGCCAAGACGGATCCGTCTTGAACACCATTGAAAGTCAATGGAGGACGGATCTGTTTTCTATTGTGCCAGATTGTGTCATTGAAAACAGATCCGTCCCCATTGACTTACATTGTGTGTCAGAACGGATCCGTTCGGCTCAGTTTCGTCAGACATACACCGAAATGCTGCAAGCAGTGTTTTGGTGTCCGCCTCCAAAGCAGAATGGAGACGGAACGGAGGCAAACGGATGTATTCTGAGCAGATCCTTTTCCATTCAGAATGCATTAGGGCAAAACTGATTCGTTTTGGACCGCTTGTGAGAGCCCTGAACGGATCTCCTATACGGAAAGGCAAAACACCAGTGTGAAAGTAGCCTAAGAGAGGCCATAGACCTAACTAACTAGGACAAAGTCCTCAAAAATAAAAATACAGCCACAAAATGGGATATTTTTTAAAAGCATTCTAAAATCTAATTGTGAGAGGTACATACCTTATGGTAATAAAAGATTAAGGATCAATGTGGATAAATAGAACTGTAAAGAAAGCAACAAATGACAAAATAAAGCATATAAATCACAAAAACAGAAGGGTAGCGAGGAAGCACTGAAAAACTATAAGGAAAAAAATAGAATATGTAAAAAGCAAAAAGCAGCCAAACTAGAGACTGAGAGATTAATTGCCAGATAGAGCAAAACTAACCCTAAAATGTTCTTTAATTATATAAATGGTAAAAACATATAAATCTGAAGGTGTTGGCCCTCTACAGACCAATGAGGGGGAAGTTGAAGAGAGCAATGAGGAAAATAAACTGTCAGATGAAATGCAGAATGTAAATGTAAATTTCCCATTAAAAGTGCCCTGTCTGACCCAGGAAGAAGTACAGCGGCATCTTAAAAAGATTAAAATAAACAAATCGCCCGGACCAGATGGCATGCACCCCTGTATCCTAAGGGAATTAAGTAATGTCATAGCCAGACCCTTATTTCTGATATTAAGGACTCTATACTGACAGGGAGTGTTCCACAGAATTGGCGCATAGCAAATGTGGTGCCAATATTCAAAAAGGGTCAAAAAACATAGCCTGGAAAAGTTAAACTGTTTGAAGGCCAATAAGTTAATGGGTAAACTGTTTGAAGGTTTTCTAAGAGATGCTATCTTGAAGTACCCCAATGAAAAGAAGCAAATAACACCATATCAGCATGGCTTCATGAGGGATCGGTCAAATCAATGGATGTTGTATATCTGGACTAGTGATTAGCGGCAGGGGCAATATTCGAATTTGCGATATTTTGTGAATATTTGGTAGAATATTCTTCATATATTCGCAAATTTGAGATTATTTTCTTGATCTAAAAAAATCAGCAATGTAATATTAGCGTAATGCGCGCAAAATACAGGCGTGGGTCACTATAGCTACATTTTCCAAGCTGCTAGAAGTTTCCTGTGAATGGAGAAAATGGTTGGCACGGCAGAACATTACGATAGCTTTATATGCAGATAGAGTGCTCCAATATATTTGTGATTGCAAAATCGGCACAAATGATGCGAATATTTTGGCGAAATATATGCAACTTCACATTTTAACAGGTTTGACTACTTATTAGTGATTAGTGCACTAAGTATTGTTGTGAACTTGTGACATCACAGCACTATGTATGTAGCATGTATGTATGGAGAGCAGAACCTATCAGCTACACTATATCCCTATCTAACCTGCACTGACTATCTCCCACTAACTATCTGTATTATATATTTAAAGAGGACCTTTCACTAGTTTAAAAACTAAAAACTAACTATATCAGTGGGCAGAGCGGTGCCCAGGAGTCCCCCTGCACTTACTAGTATGTCTTGGCGCCGCTCCGTTCGCCCGGTATAGGCTCCGGTGTCTGCAGCTCCCTCTGTTATACTGGGCGGAGTTTTTGTATTAGGGTTGTCCCTTGCTGCAGCGCTGGCCAATCGTAGCGCACAGCTCATAGACAGTTTTTTTTTTCCTTCTTCTGGATCAACTTTCAGGATAACAGGCCGAACTGGATGGACGGATGTCTTTTTTCGGCCTTATAAACTATGTTACTATGTTACTTGTCTGCCTGATTTGGACTTTTAAAAACATGGACTTTGCTATGTGTTGATTATACTTTTTGAATAATGATGAAATAAAGAAGATGTTATAATAATAAAGAGGGCTCTATTGTTGCTTGCCCTATGCTAGGTGACCAAGGCACTGCCGGTTCAAAACTAGGGCCTGAGATGTGCTTGAAAGCCCGAGGTGCAGAAGTGCCCCAGGAGTGTTGATCCTCAGGTGCCTGATCTCACTGGGGGTGGCCCACTGAGTAATGGCACATTTGCACGCACTTCATTTTCACACATTTTGAGCGCACACATCTCTATTCTATGCCTGGCTCTCTGGCCTGGCATAATGAAGAGGATTTTTTTTTATTCCGGCCGAATGTCTGTTATCAGGACACATTGTCACTACTTATTTATTTATTTTTAGTTTCATTGTGTGTCCACTTTACACATTTGTTTTGGCACTAAAATATTCAGGTTGTGATGCCCTTATAGATTACCCCTTCCTGTGGTCTGGGGGTGTGTCTGTGGCCATATTGGTTCCTCATAACCCCTAGACCTAGACTTTTGGCTGTTGGCGGTGGCAGGCAGGTGGAAGCCAGAGCAAGAAGGGCACTTTTCCAGCATCGGCTGTGGGATGGCCCTAGTCCTGGTCCCTTGCAGGAGTCTTTTGGCCCGGAGAGACCAGGATTGGTTTATGGGGGCCCTTCTCTTATGGAGAGGGCCTGCAATGGACTGTGACCTAGTGCTTGACCGAGCACCCGAGTATAATGGAAGTCAATGGAAGAACCCAAGCATTAAACCAGGTACCCCCTGCTCTGAAGTGGGGAGGGTGCCTGGTTCATAGGAAAATGTCAGAAATTGATGGAAACACCACCGAAATGGTTCTGGAACAGCATGGGGGGGATGTCTGGATGCATCTTGTACTCGCAGGTCGCTGCTGGGAACGATGTTGTCCGAATAGTACGCCACTTTTACAGACTGACAATAAGAAAATAGATTTTAGAGGAAAAATTAATAGGAAACATTCTTTCCTGTATATTTACTTGTATATAAAGTGCAAGAGCTGCCAAAAATAACAAGAAAGAGGCACTCCGATACAACCTGTATATCAAATAAGGGAGGGCCTCATTCACATTGTGGTACAATAGTTCAGGTAGTGGGACTCCTTCACTCATAAAGCCTATGCACTAAGTGAAAGGGCTGCCAAACAGTACAAGGAACCGCCACTCCAGTACACCCTTTTTTACACATAAAGGAGGGCACCATACACAGCCTTGAAAAATTATGATTGATGGCCTGCTGGTGACCCTCATAAACATTTGGAGCAAGGGCCTGCTGATCTGACCATCTAAAACATTATGGGTGAGGGCCTGCTGCCGCTTTGGTGACTCTAGATAACCTGGGGACGATCACATGTCCCCGTGACGGCCACGATCCATTCGGATGTCTGCCCTATCAACTTTCGATGTTATTTTCAGCCCACGCCATGTAGACCATGGCTAACGGGGGAATCATGGTTCGATTCCGGAGAGGGAGCCTGAGAAACGGCTACAACTACCACATCCAAGCAAGGCAACATGCACGCAAATTACCTATTAGGTATAATTAGGTGAGGGCCTGCAGATGAGCTGACCCTGTAAAAGATTTTAGGTGCAGGCCTGCAGGTGAGCTGACCCTGTAAAATATTTTAGGCATGGGCCTGCTGGTGAGATGACCCTGTAAAAGGTTGTAGGTGAAGGCCTGCGGGTGAGCTGACCTTGTAAAAATTATATGTGAGGGCCTGCTGGTGATCTGACCCTGTAAAAGATTTTAGGTGCGGGTTTGCTGGTGACCCTCTAAAACCTTATATGCAAGGGCCTGCAGCTGAGCTAACCCTCTAAAAAATTATATGCGAGGGCCTGCATGTGAGCTGACCCTGTAAAACATTATATGCGAAGGGCATATATGCGAGGGCATTATATGTGACGAATAAGCATGTTGATATAATGGAAGAAAAGGAGGAGGATGAGAAAAGGAGGATTCAACCATATACCCTTGTTTGTGGTGGAAAGGGTGCATGGGAATACAGTGTATTCAGTACATTATAAACAATACATTTAAAGTTCCTTTATGTTCAGCCATTTTCCTTTGGTGGAGTTAAGAAGTCATGGTCAATCCAGGCCTTGTTTATTTTTATAAGAGTCAACCTGTCAGCATTTTCAGTTGACAGGCGTATACGCTTATCTGTTATAATGCCACCAGCAGCACTAAATACCCGCTCTGACAAAACGCTGGCGGCAGGGCAGGCCAGCACCTCCAAGGTGTAGACCGCCAGTTCGTGCCACGTGTCCAGCTTGGACACCCAGTAGTTGTAAGGCACTGAGGGATCATTGAGGATGCTGACACGGTCTGCTATTTACTCCTTCACCATCTTCCAAAATGTTTCCCTCCTTGTGACACTAGGCTGCGCATCAGGGTGAGGGTGCTAGCGGGGTGCCATGAAACTGTTCCAGACTTTGGAGAGTGTTGCCCTGCCTCTGTTGGAACTGCTGTGTGTTCCCCTTGTCCCCCCCTCCTTGGTTGGCCAAGGAACTACGGACTCTGCCGCCAGCATTGTCAGCTGGAAATATTTTTAGCAATTTTTCAACAAGGATCTTCTGGTATTGCACCGTTTTGCTCGTCCTCTCCACCTAAAGGAATGAGAGATGAGAAGTTCTCTTTGTAGCTGGGGTCGAGAAGGGTAAACAACCAGTAATCCGTGTTGTCTAAAATGCGTATCATGCGCGGGTAGAGGGAAAGGCAGCCTAACATGAAGTCAGCCATGTGTGCCAGAGTACCAACAGGCAAGACTTCGCAGTCATCATCAGGAGGATCACTCTCAATCTCCTCATCCTCCCACCCACGCAGAACAGTGTACTACTCTCTGTAGCGGAGGCAACCGTCACCTGCTCCTCCTTCTCTTCATCATTCAATTCGCGCTGAGAAGACGAACTGAGGGTGCTCTGGCTATCACCCTGTGTAATGTCTTCCCCCATTTCCACCTCTTTCACATGCAAAGCGTCGTCCTTAATTGTGAGTAGCGAGCGTTTGAGAAGACACAGAAGTGGGATGGTTACGCTGATAATAGCGATATCGCCGCTCACCATCTGTGTTGATTCCACAAAGTTTCTTAAAACCTCACAGAGGTCAGGCATCCATGCCCACTCTTCGCTTGTGAATAGCGGAAGCTGACTGGAAAGGTGACGACCATGTTGCTGCTGCTCACAAAGCCTGGCCAACATGTGGAACGTGGAGTTCCAACGCGTGCTCACGTCGCACAACAGCTGGTGAGATGGCAATTTCAAGCGCTGCTGCAGCGTTGACAGACCGGCTGAAGCTGTCGGTGACTTGCCGAAATGTGCACACACGCAGTGCACCTTCACCAGTAGCTCAGGCAAATTGGGGTAGGGTTTGAGAAACTGCTGAACCACAAGGTTGAACACATGGGCTAGGCATGGGATGTGTCTGAGCTTGCCGAGCTCCAAAGCCGCCACCCAGTTATGGCCATTATCAGACACAACCATGCCTGGTTCTAGGTTGAGTGGCGAGAGCCACAGCTCAGTCTGGTCTCTTATCCCCTGCCACAGCTCTGCGGCGGTGTGCTGTTTGTCCCCTAAGCATATTAGCTTCAGCTTGGCCTGTTGCCGTATCCCCACTGCAGTGCTACACTGCTTCCAGCTATTAACTGATGACTGACTGGTGCTGCACGTGGATAATTCGGAAGTGAAAATGGAGGAGGAGGTGGATGAGAAGTGGGGGTTGGAGTCACTAATGTAGGTGCTGGCGGAAACCCTGATCGACGTAGGGCGTGCAATTCTTGGCTTCGGTAGCACCGGTGCCATCCCAGGGTACGACTCGCTCCCGGCCTCCACAACGTTCACCCAGTGTGCTGTCAGGGAAATGTAGCATCCCTGGCCGAATGCACTTATCCATGTGTCCGTGGTTAAGTGGACCTTCCCAGTAACTGCGTTGGTCAAGGCATGTGTGATGTTACGGGACACATGTTGGTGTAAGGCGGGCACGGCACACCATGAAAAATAGTGACGGCTGGGGACTGCATAACGAGGGGTGGCCACCGACATCAGGCTGCGGAAGGCCTCAGTGTCCACATGCTTAAATGGCAACATTTCCAGCGCCAGTAATTTGGAAAGTTGCGCATTTAGTGCTATGGCCTGTGGGTGGGTTTTGGATATTTACGCTTGCTTTCAAATGCCTGGGGTAAGGACATTTGTACACTGCGCTGGGACACGGAAGTGGATGGTGTCGCTGATGGTGCTGATATGGCGGATAATACTGATGCTGGTGAGGTTGCTAGTGTTCATACCGTGGCTCATTTTCGTATGGCACAGGTTGCAAACTACTATTCTTTTGTTGTCCGCATTTCCTCAAAAAAGCGCCATACTGTGGAACACCTTCCCCTTGGCAAGGGAGATTTCTGCAAGTGGTTGCTCTGTTATACAGTTGCAGGCCTGTGTGGTGTGGCCCGCCTTCTCCCTTTTAAACACCCCACTGCCTCTTCCAGCCTGTTGTGGTGCTGCAGATCCCTCCCCCTCTGTACTGCTGTCCTCGCTCAGCTTTCCACCTTCCCAGGTTTGGGTCAGTGACCACCACCACCTCCTCTTCCACTTCCTCACTGTGATCATCCTCCTGATTTGTTGACCTAACCACAACCTCAGTGATTGACAACTGTGTCTCATCCTTTTCATCAATCTCTTGAGATAGTAATTGCGGTTGTCTCATTGGCAACTGTGTCTCATCATCATCCACCTCATTAAACACTAATTGCCATTCCCCACCGTCATGTTCTTGTGACTGTGGATGTTCAAGAGGTTGGGAATCAGGGCACAAGATCTCATGTCCCTCTTCAAGCGTGCTTGGCGAGGGGGCCAAATCAAGTCATGGCGATGAAAAGAGGTCCTCGGAATATCCAAGTGTGGGATCACTTGTTTGGCCAGACTGTAAATGGTGGGAGGAAGGAGGATCAGGGTGAGGATTGTGTTGACCAGACTCCTGGCTACTGAGACTGGACTTGGTGAAAGACAGGGTGGTGCTTAACAGACTGGAAGTATTATCTGCTGCAATCCAACCGACCACCTGGTCGCACTGGTCTGACTTCAAGAGTGGTGTCCTGCGCCACCCTGCAAACTGGGACATGAAGCTAGGTATCTTGGATGATTGTTTTTCTTGTGCTCTGGCAGCAGGCACTGTTTCTCCGCGCCCAGGGCCACGGCCTCTGCGTGCACCATCAGCATCACGGCCACTGCCCTGTCCCTTACTGCTCGCCTTTTTCATTTTAAATGTGATATATGCTTGAAAGTATGTCACTCGTACAGTAGCGTAGGATTTGGAAGTGTATGTGCAAAAAAATTTACAAAGGTATTTGTGATGAGGAAACATTATACAGGACAAGTACCACGGGTAAAGTCACAGTTCGCAGTGTCTACGGAAAAAGTGTACTGGATGTCACTGATATTTTAGGGATGTGCACACTTTAAACAAGAGATTGTGGCGCGGATAATTTAACTGTCCACATGGGACACTGTCTATGGAAAAAGTGCACTGGATGTCACTGATATTTTAGGGATGCGCACAATTCACACATGAGCTGTGGTGCGAATAATTTAACTGTCCACAGCTGCATTTTGCTCAGGATGCGCTAAAAATATATATTGCTGCTGTCACACACAATAGTCCTTAAAAGGACTTTTGGGTTCCTAAAAAGTATATTTATATATATATATAAAAACCTATTACACTACCTACACTGTCTGTCCTTTCCTATGCACAGCTCTCCCTAACACTGAGCAATTTAGCACAGGTTGCGCTACAAACATATATTGCTGCTGTCACACACAGTAGTCCTTACAAGAACTGTTGGGTCTATGAAACGTTTTTTGTAGAAAAATTAAATTCAATTACACTCCCTACACTCTCTGTCCCTTCCTATGCTCAGCTCTCCCTGACTTAGAAAGAGCAGAACACGCGTCATCGGGTGCTATATAGCACCCGATGATGCGTTTCGGCCAGCCAATCACTGTAATGCCAGTAGCCAACATGGCTACTGGCATTACAGTGAGGGCAGTACTTACCTGTACGTTTATTACCTGCTTAGCAGCCGCGAAAGGTGCGGGGAGGAGACTCGAGCATTGCACTCAGCCGAGTACCGCCATATACGAGCCAAACTTGTATTGAGCTGAGCATGCTCGCTCAACACTAGTGTGGACCCATGCATTTCAATGCTGTCCACATCCATTGTTCCGTTCCTCGGTCCTGCCAAAAATTTAGAGCATGTCCTATCACGGACAAGAATAGACACTTTCTATATAGTGCTGGTCCGCAAAATGCAGAACTCACACGGCCGGTATCAGTGTTTTGCGGTTCCGTAATTTGCAGACCGCAAAACATTTACGGTCGTGTGAATTCACCCTTAGTCTTAAATAGATTATTAAGGTGTTAGGATGATTGATTTGCTTGGTATAGGAAAGCCAATGGTATTAGAAGTATGAGCTTTGATTGATAGGTTATTTGATATACTGTAATTGATACAAAATAACGCTTTTACTGTTTCTTTTGTAAACAGAGGTGCATATTATATACAGAAAAATATGGTATATCTTTGGACAGCCCCTTTAAGTCCAGCTGTTCTTCTTTAATCTTGGAATAGCTGATGGATGCAGGAAATAATTATGCACGGCTTTCCCTTTCAAAGAGTATTTTCCTACTGTGAATGTTATTGTATTTCTCCAAACCTGAGTGGAGATGAAATGAACATGAAAGTGAATTATCAAACTCAAAAAACACTTGCAATTTTAGCAAGCCTTTGGTGTCCTGATTTGTTCATGATGGTCTACAAATATCCCTTTATAGCTCAGCTTTCAATTATTCAACATAACCCATCAGAGTCTGAAAACAAAGAGAAAAATCCATAGAATAACCAAAGACGTTGGTAAGATCTCAGCTTCTTTCATGTGAACAAACCTCATTTATGAAAACATTTATCGTGATTCAACTGTATGAGGAGTCCACCTCATTATAGATTCATCCCCCTCGGGGCAGATTACTTATATTTGATACATACTTTAAAGCAGCATGGAAGTAAATCAGTAAACAGGTTTCCCATTCATGCTTTAATACATACCTTCAGCCCTGAGATGTCGCTCTTCAAGAAGAATTTAATTATACATCTCATTTTATGCCAGCAAAAGATTTTTAATAAGATAAAATTCCTTGTTGCTTGGGGGCACAACTTCAGTGAAATCTGGACCTTGCAGGAATTTTTAATAGTTTCAAATATGATGAATGTTGAGTCGCTATCAGGCAGGATTTTGTAAAACTGCAATCAGAAGGAACAGTTTTGGAACAGGTATTTAATCAATAAGAGCCTATGGAGAGGTCCTTGTAGAGCATTCGGCAGTGTGCTACTCCGAGCATTCCACCATTATGCAACTGTTTTATAATTAATCTAAATTAAAGATGGAATAAAATGTACGGAGGGGTTTTTAATCTGAGATTCATGTCCTTTGCAATATGTTCCATGAACCTTGGAGCTCAAAGAGTTGGCAAGAAAGTTTTAAAGCGATTGTCCAGTCAGAAGCTCAAAAATATGTAAGTCAATTGCAGCACCTAAAGACCGAGAGTATATGCAATTGCTTGTTATTTTATGCATTGTGTTTTATGTGTTTCTGCTGAGTACATCAGCATGGGAGGTATGGTTGGCAATGGTTGGCAGGAGCAGGGCTAACCACTGTGTTTCTCCCCTCTTGGTGGGAGTGGGCTGGTCCTACTTCCTGCCAAGAAGGGGGGTTTGAGTCCAGACAGACAGGAGGTAGGAAGTACATGCCAAAGCTCACATCCCAAGGGACTGTATCCAGTTCTCCTGTCAGAATTTCACTCCAGGAACAACCGTGAACACTGCTTACAAAAGCTTGGACAGCAGAGTGACCAGCAAAGTCACCGCCCAAGCTGGTTAGGGACTATGGCTCAGTCACCCATCACTTAGACCTCTTTCAGGCCAGTCAAACATCAAGCCTGTATCACACAGTGGACACCTATATCCACAACTGCCTGCTAGTGACATTTAATTTAAATTTAAAATGGCCACCAGTAATCTGTCCTAGAATGTGAGCAGCAATGGTTGCCACCACTTGCAGAGCTGCCTAGGAAGTGACAGGGCCTCACTTAGACCACACTGCTCTACAACAGATGGTAATGATGCAATCCTGCCTATGATATACCATCATGGTTGAGCAGCCTGACAGGAATGTTCGCTGATGTGTATTATATGCAAGAGCTAGCGCGCAGTGTGTACTGAAGCCTCTCCTCCTCTTCCCCCCTTCCCCTTCCACCGGGCAGCTCTGCAGGAAACCAGTCGCGCTCACATTCTAGGTTGGCAATTTTAAATCATTCCAGGATAACACTTTTAATTTGTCTATCCAGGTGATTTGGAGCTGTATTTTACAAAAAACTCCACCACCAAAAAAATATGAAGTAGTGAATCAGCCCAAAATTTGAAGCTATTTAAAGTTTTAAAAAAAAGCATTCGCAGCGTGCCCTATTCACTTTATTGGCAGGCAAACCTGAAAAACCTTCAGGTCATATTTGCAGCCAGCAAACACTTACTAGAAGTGCACAAATAGTCCCACAACATGGACAGTGATATACCAGAGGGGGATCATTGGCAAAAATTCCCACAAAAAATATGTATTTTAATCAGGGGCCATTTTTATGCGTCTTAAAGGGAAACTCTCAAAAATTTGCCCTGCTGGAGACTAGAAATTTTTTATTTCCTATCGGTTTGATGTATACAAATGTGCAGCACTCCACGTTTTTGTATCCTGCAGAGTCCATTAAAAAATGCATACGTTAACATAAATTTTTTTTCTACCATGGAACTGTATGGTGAACGGACAGCACTGTACGGCATCAGTCTGAGGCATCTGTTAACGCATACATTTTTGGTATGCATTAAATGGATGGCAAAAATAGGATGTGAACCCAGCCCTAGTGTCAGAATAAGCCCCAGTACACAGCGGAGCAGCGTGGCGGAGAGGGGAGGCCGCCATGTACTGACAGAGCGCTACCTGGTCCTGGTGGTCAGGGATGAGGACTGTGTTTCCCAAGGATCATTTTCTACTGGGAAATACAGGGCACAGTATAATACACTAGAATCTATATAATATAAAGATATTAGCCCTACCCCCGGATAATAATACAATTAGGTGGTCATTTATTATATAAAAATATGTCTATGTTAGGCGTATTTCTGACATAGATTGGGGCGCAAAGGTCCTTAGCACCACAATCTGCATATTTTTCCCGCTCATGCCAGGTCTAAAAAAGGCTGGTGTGGGCAGGGTAAGGGATACAGTTATGGCCATCCAGTTATTGGATATCACCGCCATACATTGACCGGATAACACCTCTGTACAGTGACTGGACAACACAGCCATACCGTGACCGGATAAAAGGGTATAAGAGGGCACAGTACAGGGAATGACTAGGGGTACTGCACAGGGTGTGGTAAGAGGTCAAAATGCAGGGTTTAAGGGGGCACAGTACGGGGTGAGGGGCACAGTATGGGGTGGGGAGCACAGTCATACGACCCTGTGACATTAGAAGGTGAATGCGGTTCATACGTCACCATAATGAGAGGCAGAGGAGTGAGACAGGGGTGTGATTATGTGGCTAGAGAAAAAAAAATTCACTGTCGGACAGTACAGGCCCCAAAAAGTAGGCAATAGGCATTCACCTGACAGCAAAGAACTTTGGATTCAGTGGCTGGAGGTACATTAGACGGTCACAGGATAAATATGTAACTGCCAGCCAGTACAGGATTTTGTGAAAGAAGGTATATAGCACTGCTCAATTAGTATTTGGCGGAAACAGGTATATGGCACCCCTCAATCTGTATTTTGTGGAAGAAGGTATATGGCACCCCTCTAAAATCAAACACACATTTATTATATAAAATGATATCAGACACTGTAAAATCAATATAAAATCAATATAAAATCAATATAAAATCAATTAAATCACAATGTCCACAAAGGGGGCAACTACTGTGTGCCACTATGAGAGTCCGTAATATAAATGAAGATCTCTTTTACCATACAAGTGCATATACTGCTCTTTGTTTTCTTATATATGGCACCCCTCAATCAGTATTTATCAGAAACAGGTATGCAAAAAAAAGGCGTGTGCGAACATTGCCTTTTTTTTTGCATGTTCGGTGAATCACGAAAGAGCAGAGTTTGCCGCGAAACGACCACCGGGCGAACTGCAAGGCCATCTCTAGTGATCATTTCCTTCTAAGCTGTAAATCACTTCCAGCTGTGGAAACCACTCATTTTGGGTAATGTACATAATGATGTGATCAGAGATTTTACAAGGTATTTAGGTGCTATGCAGTTTTTGTACTTTTCTATTGAGCGTATTTGTTTTGAGGTTGTGCTAAACACCTGCAATATCCATTATATTTCCAGTTAAGGATTCCATTATGTTGTTTGGCTCATTAGCTATTTCAGTACAGACAATTACTGTACATTTTAAAGCACATTGCTAAATACGTATTGTACTGCAGAGACACATCCAATACTATATGTAAATATAAAGACATGGACTTAAAGAGCACCTGTCAGCAGGATCAACCCTATTAAGCCATGCTGTCAATTAAAATGATACCTGTCTTGCGAAAATTGGTTGCAGTGTTCCTGAGAAAATAGACTTTTATTTTTAATGCAAATGAGGGCTTCAGTACACTGAGGAATGGGGCCAGCACTGGAAAAATGGGGTGCTGAGGTGCTCTGAGGGGCTAGGCCCCTCTTCTCTGTTCACTGAAGTCCTGATTTGCACAAAGAATACAAAGTCTTTTTTTCTCGAGAATGCCGCAACCGATTTTCACAAGACATATCATTTTAATCAGAAATATCAACCCTAACACATGGTGTGGCTTATTTAATAGAGTTGATCCTGCTGACAGGTGCTCTTTAAAGATGAGTTTTCAAGGCTTACAGTCAGAAGAAGTGACTTTATTGCAATTGGCTTTCCTATTCTGCACAAACAATACTGTGATGGAAAGAGACAGTGTCTAAGCCTGTGTGCTCTTCAGTTGCTGCTCCCCTATATACAATCTCTGCTAATAACACTGTATTTCGCATTGGCAAATGGCAGGACTTGGATTGTGATTTTTGTAGGTAAATAATGCAGACATGGCACTGGGGATTTCTCAGGGAAATGGAATATCCTATTATTCTCCTCTTCCCCAAATCCCTTAAACTAAATATCACTGACTTTTTAAGCGTTGTCTTTTGCAACGTTTCCTACTAAAGACAAGGACTGAATGGTTTTTATGCTGAAATATTTTATTAAAACCTGTCACAGGGGGGTTAAAATTTTAAAATAAGCCATGTTCCCTCATACTGATATCTCTCCGGCAATGTTGTGACACTGCTCCAGCTCCCACTGCTCCTCACTTTCTGATCCCAGCACCAAAACATGCCAGTAATGCCAGGAAAGACCTGCTCAATGTTACAAGCATTGGGTGTGGAACCCCTGCGCCATCCAACTGGTTTGACTTTGAGCTAGACCCAAGGGTGTTTTCCTGGCAGTCCCCTGGTATTCACCCTTTAAACTCCATACAGGGATATTGACTTCACTGCAGGCGAACTAGCAGGCTGCTATCTCTTTAAATTGTCCCATTGTGGTTGGCAGCTGACCTGTGGCTGTTAGAGACACTTGTGAGAAGCACAGAAGGATCAGGCAATACTCAGTCTGGAAAAAGGCAGAAGTCAGGGCGGAGTAAATGCAAAGCCGTGAAACTAGTCAAAGGTCAGTACATGGGCAGGCAAACAGAAAAATACCTTCTTTGGGAACTAGTAAGATGGCAAGTTAGACAACCTAAATCTCAGGCACCCTCCTCTAGGGGAAGGTGCCTTAAGTACCCAGAAGTGACCAACCATTGGCTTGGGAAAACTAGGGTGCATGTTCTGGCCCTTTAAGAGTTGGGGAGCACATGCTAGAGATAGAAATTAGGGGCATGGAAGAGAAGGGCAGGCCATGGCCTGTAGCAAAAGAACACGTGGAATGCCAGTGTCAGGCCTGTGACTGACATCCAAAGGAGGACAAGCCAGAAAGAGAGGGGCCAGCTGGGTGAGTGATGTGGTACCCACTTATGCTTGGAGGGAACTGGCCTTTTATGGCATTTCCATCATGTCAAGCCAGGACCAGGAAATGGAGCAGCATTGGAAGGACAACAGCACTATAACAGTAAGGTAAGTATGTTTTTTGCTTCATTAGCAGATTTGTACCTATGAAACTGTCTGACCTGCTGTATATGCCTTGGCAGATAAAGGCATCTGTGTTGGTCTCATGTTCATATGTGCCCGCTTTTCTGAGAAAAATAATGTTTTAATATATACGAACGAGCTTCTAGGAGCAATGGGGGTGTTGCCCTTAAACCTAGACGCTCTGTTCTCTCTGCAATTACTGCATCCACTCCACTTTGATTGACAGGGCCAGGCAATATAAACATCAACACACTTGACCCTGTCAAGAGAGTGCTACAGTTGCAGAGAAAAAAGAGCTTCTAGGATCCGCCCCATTGCTCCTTGAAGTTCATTTTCGTATATTCTAGACTCTTCCAGGCACACATGCAACAGGTCAGACAGTTTCATAGGTACAAATCTGCTGACAGATGCACTTTAAACCTTTGTTGCCTTCGGAAAAGCCTTGGAAAACCCCTTTAAGATCTCTTGGATATTATGAAATCTCATAAAAAGATGAGAGCTCTCATAAAAAGATGAGAAACTTAATTGGGGACACATTAGAAAACTGTATGTAATATGATAAAGAGGGAAAAACACAGGCATCAATTCCATCAGCCTCTGCAGGTGCAAAGGAAACCTTTTGCAAGCCGTGGAAAATGCAGAGATCAATTATATCAAAGGCAATTTCACAGTAGGTATATGGAAGATATTAAATGCACCAGGAAACTGAGTCATGAACAGAAACTGACATATTTAACGTATCATTTGGAATAATAGAAAATGGATCAGTTTGGTTTATATGAATTGGTATGAACGTAGGAACTGATTGATTGTGATTATCCTTCAGGTTATATAATGCTACCATGTCAGCAGTTAAAGAGAATGTAGGGTATGGACAATCCCTTAAAGATCTGAGGGGGTGGTTAATGATGAAGGAATGCAAAGAGCACCAAAGAAAAAAATCTATGTATGTGTCATGCACCACCCCCTTGGCACTCTTGAGCTGCACGTCTGTGATTGGCAAAAATATGTGAACCTTTAGGATTAGCAGATAATCTGAAGGTGAAACTAGACAGGTGTTTTCAATCAGTGGGATGACAATCAGGTGTAAGTGGGTGACCTGTTCTTTAAAAAAAAAAAACAGGGATCTATCAAAGTTTTGTCTTCACAACATGTTTGTTTAAGTGTATCATGGTATGAACGAAGGTATGAACAAAGGAGATTTCTGAGGACTTATGAAGAAAAGTTGATGATGCTCATCAGGCTGAAAAATGTTACAAAACCACCAGAGTTTGGACTCCACCAGTCTATATTCAGACATACTGTATACAAATGGAGGACATTCAATGTCATTATTACCTTCCCTAAGAGTGGTTGATCAAAAAATATCACGCCAAGAGCAAGAAGTGTAATAGTCCTTGAGGCCACAGAATAACCCAACTTAACCTCCAACAACTAAAGACCTTTCTCACGTTAGCAAATCATCAGGAGAACATTGGACAACATTGGTATATATAGCAGGATTGCAAGGAGAAAACCGTGCTAGAAATTAGAAGGGATAGGATAGCTTCCAAATACAGTCACTGATGAAAAGATTACATTTACTACAGATTACATCATGTACCTTTCTAAAAGGGCAGAGAATTAAAAAAATTGTGGGAGTGCTACTTTAAGATTACCTGGACAAGCCAGAAGCCTTTTGGAACTATGTTTGTGGATGGATGAGACCAAAATAGAAATTTCTGGTTTAAATCAGAAGCATTATATTTTGAGAACATTGCATTCCAGCATAAAAAACCTCATCCCATCTGTGAAACACAGTGGTGGTAGTATCATGGTTTGCTGCATCTGGGCCAGGACTGGTTGCCATCATTGATGAAATAATGATTTCTAAAGGAAACTATCAGGATATCTGTCCGTGATCTGAATCTCAGGAGAATGTGGGTCATGCAGCAAGACTTTGATTGTAAGTACCCAAGTCGTTCTATCAAAGATTGGTTAAAGAAGAATGAAGTTAAACTTTTGGATTAGCCAAGGCAAAGTCCTGTCCTTCATCCAACAGAAATGTTGAAAAACAACCTGAAGTGAGCAATTCATGGGAGGAAATGCACCAACGGGTAAACAAGGTGAAGCTGTTTCGTATGGAAAAATGGGCTAAAAGTCCTCCAAGCCGTTGTGCAGGACTAACAAACAATTGCAGGAAACATTTAGTTGCAGTTGCTGTTGCTAGAGATGAGCGAAGTTTTGAAAAATTCAATTCGGCAACTTTGCCGAAGTTAGCCAAGAAATTTGATTCGTTACGAATTAATTTGTCACAAATTGCTATAATTCAGGTATGTTCAGGCCACTCTGCCTTAAGGTACGGCCACATGGAGTTGCTGTGCTGCAGGCAGGTTGCAGCCATGCTGCTGTGAAGAACCGTGCGGCCACTTAGCCTGCAGCTTTCTTTCATTTAATAATGAAGACCACACTGTATAGTTCGTCTTCATTGTTAATGGCCGCACGGCACCTTTAAACAGGGGCTGTTGCTGGTATGGGGTTTGGCTGGTTAGGTGGAGGCACAATATCCATATTATTGTTCTGGTCTGCAATCTCCTGCAGGTTATTTGACAGTAAACACAGAATATTAATCAGCTCTGGCATACTCACTTTTCCAACCCCAGCGCTCTCCTGCCCTACAGGTGGGAGCCCTTCTTCCTCCTTTTCAACATCATCTAATATCGATGAGAATATGTCAGGAACATCCATCTCCTCTCTCTGCATCTTGCTGACTTTTCTAGAACTTTAAAAGATGATTTGGAAGAAGTAAAGCCAGCAAAAGATGAGGATGGTAATCATTAAGACCAGGCCCCCCTAAGGGATGCAGACTGGATGGTATTGGTTGGTACGCTGGCACAGGAATAATAAAGGCTTCCATCTTAATAGTATTGAATTACATTTACAGCTGATGTAGGAATAAGTAAATGTAGGAATCTTCAATATATATAAAGAAGGAACGTATATATATATCATCAAAGGATGAGGCAGCACTCCAAATGAGGTGAAAAATGGTGGATCTTTTATTCCCCTTGCAACGTTTCAACCGCTCAATGCGGTCTTTCTCAAGCATTGAGCGGTTGAAACGTTGCAAGGGGAATAAAAGATCCACCATTTTTCACCTCATTTGGAGTGCTGCCTCATCCTTTGATGCTATACTTACGATAGCCGTTTGAGCCTGTGGCTGTGAGGATTTCCTGCACCCACTTCACTGGTCTTGTGCTGCTGTGGCCCTTTCTTTTGTTTTTATATATATATATATATATATATATATATGTGTGTGTGTGTGTATGCATGTATGTATGTTCTGCGATCACTCAAAAACGCAACCATCGTTTTCAACGAAACTTGGTACACACATACCTTGCTACCTGGAAAGAAATCTTGTGGGGTTCATACGTCCCTACCAGGCAGGTGCATGGAGTTTGTATGCTTCAACTGTTTTTGCTACACACATATTGCTCTGTAACCCAAAAACTCATCAATCAATTTCTACTAAACTTGGTACACATATAACTTACTATCTGGGAAAGAATACTGTGGAGGTAACATGCCAATACACAATAAGTTTCTGTCTGTCCCGATGTCTGTCTGTTCTTTATGCGCGACCAAATGTCACAACCAGACATCTGAGAAGCTCTGGCAGATGCCTTTCAGAACCTCCTCCTTGAGCTTTCTTTGTTTTGGTTTTCAGTTCCTCATCTCGTTAGCCTCTCTCAGCTGTCATATAGTTGGAGTGATTGCATCCCTTTAAATTTCTTCCCATAATCCATTAGTGTGCGGTTTATACAACTTCCTGGAGTGTGTGTGCATGCTGATCCTATTTCCCAGTCTTCTACAAGATAAGTGTTGTACATTCATTTGTGATTTTCTGTTTGCTGGATCCCAGGTGACCCTGACTCCCTCCGTGTCTAGTGTAGGGAGCCGGTGGTCGTGTCCCCTCACTATTGTAGGGTGTTCAGGTGTTATACAGTCGAGGTACGAGGATATGCGATCATCTACCATTGGGATGTTCGCATAGGCTGAGCAGTCAGGGAGAGTGCCAGGTCTTATGCAGGGGTCTCCCTTTTTGTTCCTTAGTTTTGGATCCAGTGAGTCATATATTCATTTTGTATTGTCTTGTTTCCTGTACACCTTCCGTGACATTATAAACCACCAAAACCGTCTCAAGCATGGATCCGGTTTCACTTTTGACTGAACGCTTCCAGGGTCTTTCATTGGAGGTAGCTGATCTCCGTAAGACTCTATCTTAGTTTCTAGTGACCGGTTCAGCTTGCGTTCATGGAGTTTGTTCTGAGCCTAAGATCTCGCTCCCGGATACGTTCTCTGGGGGTAGTGAGAATTTTGTACGTTTCAGAGAGGCTTGCAAACTCCATTTTCACCTTCTTTCCCATTCCTCTGGTGATGAGGAATGGAGGGTGGGGATCATTATATCGCTGCTCAGGGGTAACGCTCAGTCGTGGGCCTTTTCGCTGCCGGTGGGGGCACGGCCCCTCCGTTCAGTGGATGAATTCTTTTTAGCCCTGGGTCAGATATATGATGATCCGGATCGTATTGCTTTGGCTGAGTCTAGACTACGTCTGTTATGCCAGGGTAAACAATCCGTAGAGATATACTGCTCAGAATTTCGGAGATGGGCAGCTGATACTGGTTGGAATGATGCTGCACTCCGAAGTCAATTTTGCCATGGTCTTTCAGAGGGATTGAAAGATGCATTTGCATTTCATGAGAGGCCTATCTCCTTGGACTCTGCTATGTCTCAGGCCTTTCGTATTGACAGGCGTCTTAGAGAGAGAGGAGAGATCTCTCCTTCCTGTCATACTCAATCCCAGGACAATACAGCGGTCTCATTCTGTGCGCAGGGGTCTCAGTCGCTGTCAGCCCCTTCTGAGCAGGAGCCCATGCAGCTGGGGTTGATTGCCTCTGACAATAGAAGATTCAGCCCGCATGGGAAGGTTTGTTTTTGTTGTGGAGGTATAAATCATTTGGCAAATGTTTGTCCCTCTAGGAGATTCAGGCAGTTTTTTGGGAGTAATAAAGAAACAAAAAGGAAAAAATCTTTTAAAAATTTTCCATCTGTTACTATTGGCAGGGTTGAGGCGGAAATTGAAGGTTTTCCAGTTTGCTTGTAGTTCCCGTTTTGTCCTGCCTGCCAGGGTGGCGCTAGAGAGCAAGAACATTTTTTGGGAGATTTTTGTAGATAGTGGAGCAGCTGTCAATCTCATTGATAATCATTTTGCGATAACTCATGGTTTCCAGGTATGCACTTTGGGAAAGGATATTCCTGTTTTTGCTATTGATTCCGCTCCACTTTCTCAGAAATCATTAAAGGGCATAGTTCACAATATCCATTTAATTCTGAGTGATGCTCATGTTGAGGATGTGTCATGTTTCGTCCTTAGCGGATTACCTACTCCTCTTGTGTTGGGGCTACCCTGGCTCACTAAACATAACCCCACCATTGATTGGCAAGCGAGGCAAATAAATGGTTGGAGTGACTTTTGCAGAGAGAATTGCCTCACGACATCTGTTCCTGAGGTTTCTTCTAAGACTGTACCACCTTTTCTCTCTGAATTTTCGGATGTCTTCTCTGAGAGTGGAGTTCAGGATTTGCCCCCGCACAGGTAGTACGATTGCCCTATTAATCTCATCCCAGGCGCCAAGCTGCCTAAATCTCGTTTATACAACCTCTCCCAACCTGAAAGGGTCGCTATGCGTGCTTATATCTCTGAGAGTCTGAGAAAAGGACACATACGACCCTCGAAGTCACCTGTTGCCGCTGTTTTTTTCTTTGTTAAGAAGAAAGATGGTTCTTTAAGACCTTGTCTGGATTTCAGGGAGCTGCACAGTATCACTATTCGTGACCCTTATCCGCTTCCTCTGATCCCGGACCTGTTTAACCAGATTGTTGGGGCTAAAGTATTTTCCAAATTAGATCTAAGAGGGGCATACAACCTGGTCAGGGTCAGAGAAGGAGACGAATGGAAGACGGCCTTCAATACCCCTGAGGGCCATTTTGAGAATTTGGTTATGCCTTTTGGTTTGATGAATGCCACAGCCGTTTTTCAGCATTTCGTGAACAGCATTTTTTATCATTTAATGGGAAAATTTGTATTAGTGTATTTGGATGACATTTTGATTTTTTCTCCTGATTTCAAAACTCATAAGGAACACTTACGTCAGGTCTTGCTCATCCTGCAGGAGAATAAATTATACGCGAAACTGGAAAAATGTGTGTTTGCGGTTCCAGAAATTCAATTTCTGGGGTTTCTTCTCTCCGCTTCTGGTTTTCGCATGGACCCCGAGAAGGTCCGCGCTGTGCTTGAGTGGGAGCTTCCTGAGAATCAGAAGGCGCTGATGCATTTTTTGGGCTTTGCCAATTATTACAGGAAGTTTATTTTGAATTATTCTTCTGTTGTTAAACCACTCACTGATATGACCAGAAAGGGGGTAGATTTTTTTTTCCTGGTCGGTAGAGGCGCGTAAGGCCTTTTCTAATATCAAGGAGAGTTTTGCTTCCGCTCCCATCTTGGTACAACCTGATATTTCTCTACCCTTCATAGTTGAGGTTGATGCTTCTGAGGTGGGTGTGGGTGCGGTCTTGTCTCAGGGTTCCTCTCCTGCCAAATGGCGACCGTGTGCCTTTTTCTCGAAGAAACTCTCCTCCGCAGAGAGAAATTACGATGTGGGAGATAGGGAGTTGTTGGCCATCAAATTGGCTTTTGAGGAATGGCGCCATTGGCTAGAGGGAGCCAGACACCCTATTACCGTGTTTACTGACCATAAAAATCTGGCCTACTTGGAGTCAGCCAAGCGTCTGAACCCGAGACAGGCCAGATGGTCTTTGTTCTTTTCAAGGTTTAATTTTGTTGTCACGTTCCACCCTGGGGTTAAGAATGTGAAGGCAGATGCCCTGTAACGTTGTTTTCCGGGAGGTGGGAATTTTGAAGACCCGGATCCCATTTTGGCTGAAGGTCTGGTGGTCTCTGCTCTTTATCCTGAATTGGAGGCAGAGGTGCAGGTAGCCCAGTCAGAGGCTCCTGATCTTTGTCCTCCTGGGAGGTTGTTTGTGCCTCTCGCTTTAAGACAGGATTTTTAAGGAACACCACGATACTGTCCTTGCTGGGCACCCGGGGGCAAGAGCCACAGTGGATCTCATCGCTCGGAGATTGTGGTGGCCTGCGCTTCGTAAGTCGGTTGAGGGTTTTGTGGCAGCCCGCGAGACTTGCGCTCGTGCCAAAGTCCCTCATTCACGGCCATCAGGTCCTCTCCTTCCCTTACCCATTCCTTCCCGTCCTTGGACACATCTGTCCATGGACTTCATAACGGACCTGCCTCGTTCCTCAGGGAAGACTGTGATTCTGGTGGTGGTGGACCGTTTTAGCAAAATGGTGCATTTCATCCCTTTTCCTGGTTTGCCCAATGCTAAGACGCTGGCGCAGGCATTTATTGATCACATTGTCAAATTGCATGGTATTCCTTCAGACATAGTCTCTGATAGGGGCATGCAGTTTGTTTCCAGATTCTGGAAGACTTTCTGTTCTCGCTTGGGGGTTCGGTTGTCATTCTCGAATGGCCAGACAGAGCGCGTCAATCAGAATCTGGAGACATATCTGCGCTGTTTTGTGGCGGAGAATCAGGAGGATTGGTGTTCTTTTTTGTCCCTTGCTGAGTTTGCTTTAAATAACCGTCGTCAGGAGTCCTCTGATAAGTCACCATTTTTTGGTGCATATGGGTTTCATCCGCAGTTTGGGACTTTCTCGGGAGAGCGGTCTTCGGGTTTACCTGATGAGGACAGATTCTCCTCGTCTTTGTCATCTATTTGGCAAAAGATTCAGGATAATCTAAAGAGCATGAGTGAGAGATATAAGCGTGTGGCAGATAAGAGACGTGTGCCTGGTCCGGACCTGAATGTTGGTGATCTGGTGTGGTTGTCTACCAAGAATATCAAATTGAAGGTTCCCTCCTGGAAGTTGGGTCCTAAGTTCATTGGGCCTTACAAAATCCTGTCTGTCATCAATCCTGTTGCCTACCGTCTTGATCTTCCTCAGACTTGGAAGATCCATAATGTTTTTTATAAGTCCTTATTAAAACCTTATGTTCAACCCATTGTACCCTTGCCTTTGCCTCCTCCTCCGATTATGGTTGATGGGAATCTTGAATTTCAGGTCTCTAGGATTGTGGATTCTCGTGTTGTCCGCGGTTCTCTCCAGTACCTCGTTCATTGGGAGGGTTATGGTCCTGAGGAGAGGATGTGGGTCCCAGTGACGGACATTAAGGCCACTCGTCTCATCAGGGCTTTCCATAGGTCCCATCTTGAGACGGTGGGCTTTGAGTGTCCGGAGTCCACTCGTAGAGGGAGGGGTACTGTCACAACCAGACATCTGAGAAGGTCTGACAGATGCCTTTCAGAACCTCCTCCTTGAGCTTTCTTTGTTTTGGTTTTCAGTTCCTCATCTCGTTAGCCTCTCTCAGCTGTCATGTAGTTGGACTGATTGCATCCCTTTTAATTCCTCCCCATAATGCATTAGTGTGCGGTTTATACAACTTCCTGGAGTGTGTGTGCATGCTGATCCTATTTCCCAGTCTTCTACAGGATAAGTGTTGTACATTCATTTGCTGGATCCCAGGTGACCCTGACTCCCTCCGTGTCTAGTGTAGGGAGCCGGTGGTCGTGTCCCCTCACTATTGTAGGGTGTTCAGGTGTTATACAGTCGAGGTACGAGGATATGCGATCATCTACCATTGGGATGTTCGCATAGGCTGAGCAGTCAGGGAGAGTGCCAGGTCTTATGCAGGGGTCTCCCTTTTTGTTCCTTAGTTTTGGATCCAGTGAGTCATATATTCATTTTGTATTGTCTTGTTTCCTGTACACCTTCCGTGACACCAAACGACTGTACTGATCTTCACCAAATTTGGAACACAAGTGTCCGGAAAGGTTTTAGACCGGGTCTCAGCAATCTAGGACGTACCGTTCCTGAGATATTCCCAAAAAATTGCCTGCATTAGCCAATACAAGCCTGCAAATCTTTCTCTTCATATCCCAACTGTCATACACATGGTCACATGTCCATTATCATCCAATAGAAGCTCGCAGGCCCTTAGTCTCCACATACACACAGTTTTACTCCAGGGTTCCATAACAACCCAGCCATTTTTATTCACTGCTGTAGGTCAGCTTTAGGCTAGGGCTACATGATGACATGTGTCGTGTAACAACATAGGGCACAACTACACTGCTACATGTGTCGCGCGACATTGATGTCGCACCAATGTTGCATGACAATTTTTATAATGATAGTCTATGGTGTTGCACTGCGACATGTGACATGCTGCGACTGCGATGCGACAGTCACATAAAAATCCATCTTGGATGGATTTTTTGTGACTGTCGTGTCGTAGTTGCAGCATGTCACATGTCGCAGTGTGACACCATAGCCTATCATTAAAAAAATTGTTGAGACAAAATGTTGCTTGACACGTCGTCGTGTAGCCCTAGCATTAAAGGGGCAGGGCACTGTGAGGGTCACTGTTAAAGGGGCAGGCACTGTGGAGGTCACTGTTAAAGAGGCGTTCACTGTGGATGTTACTGTTGAGGGGGCAGGCCGCTGTGGAGGTCACTGTTAAAGGGGCGGACACTGTGGAGGTCACTGTTAAGGGGGAAGGGGCCACTATTAAAGGGGCAACTGCTGTGGAGGTCACTGTTAAGGCAGCAGAGTACTGTGAGGTCACTGTTAAGGGTGGCGGGCCCCTAAGGAGGTCACTGTCAAGGAGTGGGGTGCTGGTCCTTCTGCTAGTAAAAAAAAAAACTGCCACAGCATACAGTAAGTCTTAAGGTTTGTGTTTGTGTGTGTCGTTAAACAATATCAACAGTATCCACCATAACAGTGACCTCTTCAGCACCCTGCCCCTTTAACAGTGAACTCCACAGTCCCCCACCCCTTAACACTAACCCCCCCAGTGACTCGCCACTTTAAAATGGGACCTCTACAGTAGCCCATCCCCTTAACTTTGACCTTCACAGCAGCCCGCCCCTTTAACAGTGAGTTTCACAGCACCCTACTCCCTTGACAGTGACCTCCTCAGGGACCTGTCCCCTTAACAGTGACCCCCTAAGTATCCCGCTGCCTTAACAGTGACCTCACAGTACCCTGCTGCCTTAACAGTGACCTCCACAGCAGTTGCCCCTTTAATAATGGCCCCTGCCCTCTTAACAGTGACCTCCACAGTGTCCGCCCCTTTAACAGTGACCTCCACAGTGCCCGCCCCTTTAACAGTGACCCTCACAGCACCCTGCCCCTTTAATGCTAGGGCTACACAACGACATCTGTCGCGCAACATTTTGTCTCCACAATTTTTATAATGATAGACTATGGTGTCGCACTGCGACATGTGACATGCTGCGACACAACGGATTTTCAAAGATAGATTTTTATGTAACTGTGGGGTCTCATGTCACATCGCAACACTATAGACTAGCATTATAAAAATTGTCATGCGACATCAATGTTGTGCGACACATGTCGTCTTGTATCCCTAGCTTAAAGCTGACGTACAGCAGTGAAGAAAAATGGCTGGACTGTTATGGAAACCTGGAGTAAAGCTGTGTGTATGTGGAGACTAGGGTTGTTTCAATACCAAAATTTTGATTCGGTTTCGATACCATAAAAAAGTATTGCAATACTTCGATACCATTCAATACCACGCGGAAAAAATAAATAAACCATCAACAAAAGCTGTGTGCATTCCGCATTTTATGGAATGTCCGGACCATAATAGAACAGTCTGATCCTATTTTTTGGGGGGAAAAGGTGACCAAACAAATTGCGAATCGCGCACTTTTTTTTTTTCTGTTACAGCGTTCACCGCATAGGACATTTAAAAAAATATTTTAATAGTTTGGACTTTTCAGACGTGGCGATATGTTATACGTTTATTTATTTATTGTTTATATACAGTCAGGTCTATAAATATTGGGACATCGACAGAATTCTAAAATTATGGGCTCTATACACCACCACAATGGATTTGAAATGAAACGAACAAGATGTGCTTTACCTGCAGACTGTCAGCTTTAATTTGAGGGTATTTACATTCAAATCAGGTGAACGGTGCAGGAATTACAACAGTTTGCATATGTGCCTCCCACTTGTTAAGGGACCAAAAGTAATGGGACAGAATAATAATCATAAATCAAACTTTCACTTTTTAATACTTGGTTGCAAATCCTTTGCAGTCAATTACAGCCTGAAGTCTGGAACGCATAGACATCACCAGACGCTGGGTTTCATCCTTGGTGATGTTCTGCCAGGCCTCTACTGCAACTGTCTTCAGTTCCTGCTTGTTCTTGGGGCATTTTCCCTTCAGTTTTGTCGTCAGCAAGTGAAATGCATGCTCAATCGGATACAGGTCAGGTGATTGACTTGGCCATTGCATAACATTCCACTTCTTTCCCTGAAAAAACTCTTTGGTTGCTTTTGCAGTATGCTTTGGGTCATTGTCCATCTGCACTGTGAAGCGCTGTCCAATGAGTTCTGAAGCATTTGGCTGAATATGAGCAGATAATATTGCCAGAAACATATCAGAATTCATCCTGCTGACAAAAGTCAGCAGTAACATCATCAATAAATACAAGAGAACCAGTTCCATTGGCAGCCATACATGCCCACGCCATGACACTACCACCACCATGCTTCACTGATGAGGTGGTATGCTTAGGATCATGAGCATACTCCTTACTTCCTTCTCCATACTCTTCTCTTCCCATCACTCTGGTAAGTTGATCTTGGTCTCATCTGTCCATAGGATGTTGTTCCAGAACTGTGAAGGCTTTTTTAGATGTCGTTTGGCAAACGCTAATCTGGCCTTCTTGTTTTGGAGGCTCACCAATGGTTTACATCTTGTGGTGAACCCTCTGTGTTCACTCTGGTGAAGTCTTCTCTTGATTGTTGACTTTGACACACATACACCTTCCTCCTGGAGAGTGTTCTTAATCTGGCCAACTGTTGTGAAGGCTGTTTTCTTCACCATGGAAAGTATTCTTCGGTCATCCACCACAGTTGTTTTCCATGGTCTCCCGGGTCTTTTAGTGTCGCTGAGCTCACCGGTGCGTTCCTTCTTTTTAAGAATGTTCCAAATAGTTGTTTTGGCCACGCCTAATGTTTTTGCTATCTCTCTGATGGGTTTGTTGTGTTTTTTCAGCCTAATGATGGCTTGCTTCACTGATAGTGACAGCTCTTTGGATCTTATCTTGAGAGTTGACAGCAACAGATTCCAAATGCAAATAGCACACTAGAAATGAACTCTGGACCTTTCATCTGCTCATTGTAATTGGGATGATGAGGGAATAACAAACACCTGGCCATGGAACAGCTGAGAAGCCAATCGTCCCATTACTTTTGGTTCCTTAACAAGTGGGAGGCACATATGCAAACTGCTGTGATTCCTACACCGTTCACCTGATTTGGATGTAAATACCCTCAAATTAAAGCTGACGGTCTGCAGTTAAAGCTTCTGTTCGTTTTATTTCAAATCCATTGTGGTGGTGTATAGAGCCAAAAATGTTACAATTGTGTTGCTGTCCCAATATTTATGGACCTGACTATTTTATATGTAAAATTGGGAAAGGGGGTGATTTATTTTTATTTTTTACTTTTTATTTAATAACTATTTCCCCCCTTAGGGTCCAGAACCTGTGTAATTTACCCTGATAGATCTCCCGCTATGTCCTTCGGTATCTTCAGGGACTTGATTATACTGGGCGGAGACTTCGGGGACTTGATTATAGTGGGCGGAGACTTCCCTTGTTCTCCTGAGGATCTCCTTCTCCCAGGCTGTAGCGCTGGCCAATCGCAGCGCAGAGCTCACAGCCTGGGAGTTTTTTTTCTCCCAGTCCTAGAGAGCTATCTATGTATCTGTGTGCCAAATTTGGTGAAGATCGGTCCAGTCGTTTGGTTATGCATAAAGAACAGACAGACGTCGGACTTGGGACAGACAGAGATTCATTGTGCACCGGCTTGTGACCTCCACAGTATTGTTTCCCAGATAGTAAGTGATATGTGTACCAAGTCTAGTAGAAATTGATCGATGAGTTTTTGAGTTACAGAGCAAATTGTGTGTAGCAAAAACAGTTGAAGCATACAAACTCAATGCAGCTGCTGTGTAGGGGCATATGACCCCCACAAGATTTCTTTCCAGGTAGCAAGGGATGTTTATACCAAGTTTCGTTAAAATCGATGGTTGCGTTTTTGAGTGATCCCGGAAAATACATACATACATATATATGTACTACTTTATATACACTCACCTAAAGAATTATTAGGAACACCATACTAATACGGTGTTGGACCCCCTTTTGCCTTCAGAACTGCTTTAATTCTATGTGGCATTGATTCAACAAGGTGCTGATAGCATTCTTTAGAAATGTTGGCCCATATTGATAGGATAGCATCTTGCAGTTGATGGAGATTTGAGGGATGCACATCCAGGGCACGAAGCTCCCGTTCCACCACATCCCAAAGATGCTCTATTGGGTTGAGATCTGGTGACTGTGGGGGCCATTTTAGTACAGTGAACTCATTGTCATGTTCAAGAAACCATTTTTCCAGTCTTCAACAGTCCAATTTTAGTGAGCTCGTGCAAATTGTAGCCTCTTTTTCCTATTTGTAGTGGAGATGAGTGGTACCTGGTGGGGTCTTCTGCTGTTGTAGCCCATCCGCCTCAAGGTTGTGCGTGTTGTGGATTCACAAATGCTTTGCTGCATACCTCGGTTGTAACGAGTGGTTATTTCAGTCAATGTTGCTCTTCTATCAGCTTGAATCAGTCGGCCCATTCTCCTCTGACCTCTAGCATCAACAAGGCATTTTCGCCCACAGGACTGCCGCATACTGGATGTTTTTCCCTTTTCACACCATTCAACCCTAGAAATTGTAGACCATGGGGCTATCTTTGAAACCTTTGACCAACGTTATGTACCACTGACAGGGCTCAATTAGGTATTTTCTTGACACAGTTATCCATAGTGCTCCTTTTACATAGTGGAAATGCTGAGAGGGTACATTTCCAGTGAATGGCTTTACTTATGTACCTTGCTGATAAAGAATATGAAACTCCTTTGTGTTCTGGCCAGAAATATGGATACCTTTTAACAGTCTGTACATGGAGGGAGTCTACATGCAGTCCATTATAACTGCAGACCCATTTATTTGAATGAATGAGTCTTGAGGAAAATCAAAGATAGAATTTCCCATGATTTTCTCTGCACGGCGTGATGGTCCATGCGGAAAATGTGTGAATATGCCCATTCAATTTATGCCCATTCAATTTATTGGGTCAGTATACAAACCGAGTTTAGAATGGACAGCACCCAGATGGAAACATTGCTTGTGTGGAAGCAGCCTAAATAATTTCCCTGTATCTGACAGCAGACGAGAGAATAAAACAGCAGTGCGTACAGCTTGAGATTTTTTTCGATATCTCAGGAAATGTCATTGTTTTATCTCTTTTTCAGATCTAAGACTAAAAATGAAGAAATGTCATTTTGTCAGCAAAGGCAAAATACACAAAGTTAACCTTTCTTGTAATGCTGTCAGGATCATGTATGGTGCCACTGATCCCAGACTCTAGGGAATGGTTAAAAAAAAAATATTCATTATTTTTCATTTGACCTTTCTGGATGCTACTTTTAAATATATAACAGCTATTTCACACCAGATCATTGTCTGAGCTGGTGTGGGATTTTGCTTGTATTAAAACCAAGAGGTATATACACCATAGAGGTAGACCATGCAGCTGCTGTGGGCTCCATTGGTTCCATAGTTTTTGCTATTGAGTGGTGGGAACATGTTCCGAATGTCTGTTTCCAGATGAGCTGACCAAAAGGGTGGTGGGATTTCTGGAATTACTTATTGATGAGCTATCCCTGCGATAGGTCATCAGTATCAGTGGAGTTTGACTCCTGGAATGTTGGCCAATTATTTGTTTTCACGAGCTCCAGTCCCAGAACGAGGCACTACAGTAACCACAGAAGGCCACTACACAGTACATGTGCAGTGGCATGGGAGGAGCCGGAGTGAAGGATGGGATTGGAAGTGGCTCTGGCTGTCACAGTGGATTTCCTCACCCTTTGCCCTCTAGGGTAGTGCAATGAAAGAAAAGCGCACTATTTCTTCCTCCGGGGCACACCCTGATGTTCAGGCTTCTGCCTGATGGTGGTTGGTCTGTATGGTTGCAAGGCACAGAGTGGTGGACTGCAATGGTCGGCGTATGGAACAGAAGTAGAAGAACAAACGTCTCACTTTACTCAAGTGCAAAATGAGGGTGGTAGTACTTCTAACGATAGCACAGTTCCAACTGTTGACAGTGCAATTCTCTACGAGATAGCAGTGTATGGATTTAGGCAAGGATGGAGTTATGGCCCTCTTTCCCTTCTATCTTGCTAAATTCTCTTGCAGCAGAATCTATGGTGGGCAATAGTGTTTGTGCAGTAAAGGCTGTAGTGTCCACTGCAGGATATATGGTTTCTGGTGATACAACTGGTCAAGTCATGTCCAAGTGTAAAGAGTGTCTTAACAATGTCTCTCAGAGCAGTAAAGCCTAAGTAGCTTTTGGTAGCAGGTTACCTTACTGATTCCAATGCTCATCCATGCAGATAGTGAGTCCTTTAGTCCTCTACTTTGTGTAGATCATACAGAGATCAGTCAGTCTCTGTAGCTTGATGCCTAAGAAGAAGGAGAACAAGTCACAGCTTCTCCTATCACTCTGAACTCCCTAACTGAACTGGGGGCAGATCCTGGATCCCCACCCAACCTCTTCCAAGAGCTGAACCAGGATTTTTAACCCTGACTGTGCCATCCATACACTGGCAATAGTGTTCTCCCTTGTGTTTGTAATTGCCTTGTTGGCGTGCCCCCACTAGTGTCCCTGTGTGTGTTTCCCTACTTACTACTACTCTTTAAGTTGTGGTGTTCTGTGGTGGTCTGCTGTACAGGGATGAACCACTGAGCCCTGTTAGTGTTTCTAGTTATCAATAGTTATAGTGTTCTGGTGGCTTGTTTGCAGGAGGATTCCAGAATCAGCACTGGTGTTTGGCGCTGACTTTGGGGTAGTGAGAAGGTACAGAGCGCTGTGGTGTTGATAAGTAGGGAGGAACCAATATGAGAGGCAAGGAGGTAATGAGTGAAGTGGGGCAGGGACTGTGTGAAGTGACAGAGGGACCTGTTGTTTTGTGTTCTGTGCAGGGAGCCACTTCCTGTTTAGCGTGGACTGTAGTGCCAATACAAAGGCAGACTGGATACCAGACAGAAAGAATGGAACTGGCTTCCCTAAAGCCTACTGTAGAGCTTATTCCTCAAAGCTAACACAGTAAATGGATAGATTGGGCACACACGGGTCTTTCACAAGAGTACTCCCCCTCCTGCAAATATTTTGTGGATTGTTCAAGAGTTAGCACTTTGTTCTGCACGTATAATATTTAATACCCTGTATTCAAGAGTTTATTTACTGATATACTGTTGTTGCGTGGTACACCATGCTTTTCAACTTTTCAGAGTTGGCCCTCAGAGAAATAGATGGTGTGTTGGGTGTAGTGTGCCAGGAAAATGTTTTGAACATGCTCCTTTTTGAAGATCACCCTTTCAATGTGTCAATCACAACCTCTTTCCATGAGGCATCGTGATCAACATGACTGATGCAACCCCACAATCCTCATATAGGTCATGGCAGGGTACAATATAGAGGAATCTCTCAGAGATAGCTGCACAGTAGGTTGAGCTGTTCGATGGAATTCAACTCCATAGAAGAACCATAGTGAAATTGGCTCTGTATTGCTGTATTCACTTTGTGTATGATAAGAGAAAGTGTGAAGGGAAGAAGGACTGAGTTTTTCAGACTTCATCTGTACAATATATACTGTACAATAGATAAGATACAGTAGTTGTCAGCCGACCGCTCAATAGGTGGACAACTGAACCTTCTAATAGCCTTTCATGATCAAGTCAGATGAGAGGGGAAGACAGCTGATGAAACAAATTATTTCCCAAAAGAAAAAAATCCAGCATGCCTGATACTTCTGTGGCCCATTGACACTTGACAGTCAAGATTCTTTCATTTACATTAAATTGTCAGAAAATCCCACTGAAGTTGGTGGAATCTGAAGTACCCAGACCTGAGCTTAGCTGCAATTTCATTATGCATTGTATTGTTATATTATTATCATATGTTTCAGCTGTGTTCAGTACATCCATGCATGAGAAGGTATGGTTGGCAGGAACAGGGCTAACCATCCTGTTTCTCCCTTCTTGGTGGGAGTGGGCTGGTTCTACTGGCAGGAGGGGGATTTTAAGTCCAGACAGACAGGAGGTAGGAAGCACATTGTCCTGTGAGACCTTCAAGAAGATATACAGAATCAAGAACACTTCTTCCAAAAAGCTCTCTCTGTAACTGCAATGCCATCTCCACTTTGATAGACTTTAGTAGAAGTTGGGGATAGGTGTGATCACGTTTACATTGCCTGGCCCTGTCAATCAAAGTAGAGAGGGCACAGCAGTTGTAGAAAGAGCTGAGCCTCTAGGAGTAGTGGCAACGTCCTCATTGTTCTTAGAGGCTCATTTGCATATATTAAAACTTAATTTTTATCAGCAATGCGGGCACATATGAACATGTGACCAACACAGATGCCTTCAGCTGCCAAGCACACATACAACAAGTCAGCCAGTTTCATTGGTACAAATCTGCTGACAGATGCCCCTTAGGGGCTATTAAGGCCTGGTCATTAAAGCTTTAAAGAGGTTGTCACATCATGGACAATGGGGACATATCGCTAAGATATGCCCCCATTGTCTTATAGGTGTGGGTCTCACCTCTGGGACCCGCACCTATATCGAGAACGGAGCCCCGCAAGGGAAGGAGGGTGCACTGCGCATGCACAGCTGCCCTCCATTCATTTTCTATGGGGCCGACGAAAATGTCCGAGCACATGCGCGGTACGCTCCCATTCACTTCTATGGGGAGCCGGCTTGGTGGTGGCCAGACCGGAGTCCTCCAGCCACCACCTTGAGGGGCTCCATTCTTGATATAGGTGCGGGTCCCAGCGGTGGGACCCACACCTAAAAGACAATGGGGGCATATCCCAGCGATATGCCTCCATTGTTCATGATGAGACAACCCCTTTAAGTCACTTGACATATTTAACTTGCCCAGATGCTACTTTTTGCTTGCATTATGCAGAAGATCCATATGCACGTTAATGTCTAGAAAAAGACAAGACATAGATAATTATTTTTTTGGACATTCCACCCAGTTGGCTAACCTTTAATTTGTAACAGCAGCTGCTGGCTAATGATTGTAATAAAGTTTTCCCCTCCAAGACGTCTGCAGGAGCCCGATGCTAGCCTCATACTTAGGAGTTGTCACTTGAGATATGTGGCATCTCTTATTTTCAAAGTTGACAGCTTTGCTTATTGTCTCCGTAAAAACAGATTGAAATCAATTTCTCTTGAGAGGTGTAACCTTGAGGTGAAAGAACCGCGTTCTGATTATGGAAATTACTACTTACTTATAATAGTAGCTATTTTTATTATTATTTTTTATTCATTTTTTTGTTCTCTTTTCTCACCCAGCATATTTCTGACTTCATTAACCAAATGAAGGTCACTAATAATTTGGCCATAGAAGGTCTTTGTTTGTCACCTTACAATGTATGTCCTGTCTACGTGTATCATAGCCCTGCTGTCACTTTGAAGTGATGGAACTGGCTTCCTACAAAGCACAAAAAATAAAATGGATTAGGGTCCTTTCACACGTCCGTAAGTGTTTTGCGGATCTGCAGATCCGCAAAACACGGACACTGGCAAAGTGCGTTCTGCATTTTGCGAACCGCACATCGCCGGCACTTAATGGAAAATGCCTAATCTTGTCCGCAATTGCGGACAAGAATAGGAAATGTTGTATTTTTTTCGGGAACGGAATTGCGGACCTGGAAGTGCAGATCTGCAATTCCGTATCCGGGCAGCACATCATGCGGCCCCATAGAAATTAATGGGTCTGTAATTCCGTTCTGCAAAATGCGGAACGGAGTTGCGGACGTGTGAATAGAGCAGATCTTCAATCCATGACATGCCAAGTCCTCATTCTTTTCTTCTTATCCTGACTGTTTTTAATATCGTTACCGACTGGACCACAGAGAATTGTCTATTTGGATTACAGATAGCTGTGGAGAGTATCAGAAGACGCCGGTGGTTCATGGGATTTTATTTATTGAGTAAACAGGAGGATTTAGATTTTCTGTGCTGATTTGTGTTTTGCAATTGTCCATCTTTTTTCTGATAAACTGATCCTCAACATTATATCAGTAGAAGATTCAAAATTCAATTTGAACCAATAATTAATACATTTTATCATAGATTTTTTTTCTTTTTCTTTTATTTGGGGAAAACTGTGCAAAGAAAAGTTACACTATAGCCCTTTATTCTTTAAATATGCAAACTGACAACAAAATAAATTATTAAAATGGGTTCCTTATTTTGTGTTGGACGTTTTGATACATAATATGTATAATTTCACGTGAAGAGGCTGATAATGGCCAATAATTTTGGTTAGCGTAGATGGTTTTATTTTTTATTTTATTTTATTTGTATTTTATTATTTTTTTATTTTTGGCATTTAATTTGTCACCAAAGAGGTCAATAAAAAAACTATTGGGGACACTGGCACTCTTTTTTTTTACTTTGCACTTTTTTCATTGTAGATGAGGCCAGGGTAGCACTGCCAATTAGGCGAGGTGAGGCGATCGCCTCAGGCGGCGTGGCCCTGGTTACAAGTGGGGGGGTGGCAGCGGCAGGGTACATGGAGATGAGCGCTTCCATTGTGGAAGCGCTCATCTCTATAGTTATCTGTATCGCCGTCCTCAGGACAGCGATACAGATGGATGTGCTGCTGCGGGGCAGGGGAGGGAGAGGCCTCTCCCTTCCCTGTTCCTCTGATAGGCTGCATAAGGCTGGTGCAGGCAGTGTGATGACGTCATCGCACTGCCTGAGCCGTACATCGTGGGACACAGGCCAGAAGAGGCCTGCATCGCATCACTGCCAGCCTGATAGAAGTAAGTATATGTGTTTATTTTTTTTATATGTTACAATACAGGAGAGGAGCTCTATGAGGACACTTCTTACTGGCACATAATTGGGGAGCATCTATGGGGGCACTTCTTACTGGCACATGATTGGGGAGCATCTATGGGGGGCACTTCTTACTGGCACATTATTGGGGGGCATCTATGGGGGCACTTTTTACTGGCACATTATTGGGTGGTACTATGGGGCAGTTCTTACTGGAACATTATTGGGGGGCAGTATGGGGGCGTCTACTGAGGCCACAAAGAAGGGGTATTTTATATGGGGGCACTATGAGGGAAGGGGGAGAGGAACACTATGGGGGCATCTATTGAGGCCACAAAGAAGGGGTATTTTATATAGGGGGATCTGAATAGGGGCATTTTATACTGGGACACATTATGGGGTCATCTACGGGGGGCACTGGGAAGGGGTATTTTATACTTGCAAATTATGGGGGACACTGAGGGCATCTACTGGGGCACTATATAGGGGCATTTTATACTGGTACATTATGGGGGCACTAGGAGGAAGGGGGAGAGGAGCACTATGGGGGCATTTACTGGGGGCACTATATAGGGGTATTTTATACTGGAACATGGGGGCACTATGGGGACATTAGCTATTTTTTGCACTGGCACACATTATAAGGGGGCATTATAAGGAGAATTATTACTACTGGGGGGCATTATGGTGAACTTTATTACTACTGGGGGTCTATGGGAAAAAATTATTACCAGTATGGGCACAATGGGATCATTATTACTTCTTGGGAACAGTGGGAACATGTTGGAGGCACTGTAGGAGCACTATTACTATTATCTGTGCTCTAGCAGATAATTATTCCTATTGGTAGGACTTTTGGGAGCACTATTACTGTGGGGGCACTCTGGAATAGTATCAGCTTATCACAGTTATTTTTGGAGGATGTTATGTTTACACTATTAGTGTCAGGGGCACTATTTGCTGGGCGCAGTTATTTTAGGACACTGCGTTCCAATAATTATTGTGTGGTACTAGTATTTTTAGGGGGTTTATCTGTTTCTGCAGTATAATATTGGCGTGCACAGCAGCACAGTATTGGGGGTGGTAGTATGATTTGTCCATAAGATGGGAGGAGGATGGAAAAGTAGTAAACCAAGATTTTTCTTGTCAAACTGCAGAGACGAGAAATGGCTGAAAAATGGTGGTCTGGTCTAAAGGTCTGAAAGGAGAAGATGAGGAAAGAGAGCATCTACATTAAAGAAGATATCACTGGATGTAAGAGATATGTGTGCTGTATTAGCCTGTATGTTCTGTAGTGATATACGTAATGTTAGGAGGGAAGGGGTTAGATTGAGAATTTTTGCATCAGGCAGCAGAACGGCTAGATGCACCCCTGAATGAGGCGTCCAAAGGGGTCCCAGTTACAGGGGAAAACAGACACCTGTACCAGCATTGTACACAGGCACAGCTGCTTAGGGTCTGCTAAGACCCTGCAACTCTGGTCTGTCAAAGACACTTGTTGATCACATGATTGCCTGGTCAAATAGAGGAAGCAGCATAGCCACTTTCTGTGTTCACTGCATAGCGCTCATTGATCTGGTACATTGCAGGAGCAGGAGTTTTAATCCCCTGCCGTACAGAGGATAGGCCATCAGTATAAAAAAGTCAGAAAACCCCTTTAGTGTATTAATTCTATCGAGATATACTGTCTAACATATAATTAGTGTGGTGATTCTCAAATCGGTAGCGTGTCTATGAAAAGCTAGGCAATGTGGTCTACCTGTACATTCATAACCCCCACCATCCGAGACTTTATTGCTAAAAAATAGGAACATCAGCCAAGAATTACTTGATATAACACAGCAGATTCAGAATCAACCTTCTCCCTGACTTCATCATCCTGAAACATGTTCTTTGCCTTTCGCTTTTCTATTTCAATATATTACTGCAGTAGAACTGTTTCCAGAATTATTTGGTTTGAAAATGTCATTTTCGTTGAGGCAATTGGAATAAAATAGATCCATAATGAACTTGTTTGTATCAAGCAGGGCAATTTAGATGATAGAATAAACTGTGTCCTACTCGATAACAGTATAAAAGTATTAATTCAGAATAATTTTGTATATTTTACCAGGGATTAATGCACATGATTGATTACTATCTTTTCTGATCCACTGTGATTTGTCATAACCTGTCCATGGTCTGGTCCACTATGACGTCAGGAATTTATTATGATCTCTCATTATACATGCTCATCATGATGTGTTATGATACATCATGATCCTCTATCATCCATTTTTACCCATTATGAATGGCCTGTTATGATGCATCATGATTTATTATATCATGTTATGGTTTGTCATATTTCACTATGATCCATCTGGATGCAAGGTGATCCGCTATGTCCCATCATGATTCCATATGATCTGAAGCATCAGAGTGAAGTTCTTCGGGAATGTACTCTGAGGGCTTACCCTCAGGACATATGCACATCCACAATAAAGTCATTTTTGTTATCATTACACATACAGGACTTCAGTAATCAGTAAGGTGTAATAGGGTAGCCTTGTTCTTAGTTCCAAGGTAAGTTCAAATTGTCTTCTGCCAGACCTAAAGATCCTTTTACATGGACCAATGTTACAAGAAAGTATCATGCATGACCCGTTCATTCCCAATAATTGCCTGATCTTCAGAGAAAGTGAGAGATGCATTTATATGCTGTGGGCTGAAATTGTTGATCATTCTATGAGCAAGTGTTTGCACGTTCATTGGGTGATTTCTGGCACCTTTAAATGGGCAAATTATCAGTAACGAGAGTTTATGCAAACACTCATCATGATAATTGACCTAGTTATCAATAAGTTTAAAAGGATCTTTAGGGACTCTGTTTTATTAGGGTTTATTATCATGTCAGACCTCGGGTCCATTGGAGGATCCTCTGGTACTCTGGTGGGCCAGTCTAACCCTGATGATCCGTTATGATTAGTCATTACTGATTATTATCTCTCATGATCTACTATCATCCATTATCACCCCGTTATGTCTGATTATAATCTGTAATGGCTATAATTAATCTCGATCTGTTATGATCTGTCATGGTTCACTATAATATGTCATGGTCCATTACGATGCATTATTTTTCATTAGTAGTCATTATTTGCTGTGAACCATCATGATTCATTTAATTATGTCACTATGTCTTATGATAAATTATATTACGTTATGATAGGTTAGAATTTGTCATTACCTGTTAAGAACCGTTGCACTTTTGTTATGATTTTTGATACGATCCAAGATGGTAAGTCAAGATTTGCCATCATCTGTCTGATTAATTATAATCTGCTACAATGTTTTGATTCACTGTAATCTATTATGATGTGTTTTATTATAACCAAAACACAATCAACGTAAGAGATAATAATCATTCAATTAATTCTTAGTTACACAATTCAGAGTCATTTCCATCTGCCCCAATCAGCCATAATATGAAAACCACTTCCTGGTATTGTGCAGACCGCCAAAACAACCTTGACCCATCGAGGCATGGACTTTACAAAGCCTTAGAAGGTGTCTGTCGTATATGGGATCAGGTCTTTAGAGCAGATCCCTTAATGGGAATCTGTCAGCAGTTTTGACTATGCTAAACTACTGACAGATCTGGAGAATGGAGCAGAGTGATGCCAAGGGGTGCTGACCACCAGAGCATCAGAGTGGGAGATGGCGTAAACAATCTGGCGGTTGAACCCACCGGGAGCAGAGGAATCCAGGTGGGCATGGACAGTCAGCATCACAATTGCAGTTAAGGAGCAGAACCTAGCTTAAAAAAAGTTAAAAATTCTCACTGCTCCTGATGATAAAATCTACATAAAAGATATGTTTGTTCTTCTCTCTCTAGACCCTGTCTAGTGATTCAACAGTTTGGCATGGTCAAAATGCCTGTAAGCGGCAAGAACTTGTTTTTCCAGCTCATCCTAGTAACAACGCCAATTCTGTTAGTACTATTAATGTGTGGACTTGCTTCCATACTCCTATTCATTATTCTGGACCATATCAATATTTAAGACGCTGATCAATTGAAACTGAGTAAACTATAATGACAATGGGAGTATCTCCAGTGTCTACAGGGCAGCTCTGCTGATTTATTGTAAAAAATCGTATTCATTACCCGTGTAACTAAGATGCTCATCGTGTCCAAATTGCTTTCAGAGATATTGTGTTTACAATGCTGGAGGCAATAATAAGTCTGCTAATGATGCATCTTCACGTTTTTTGGGTGATGAAGGTATTTTTATTGTATGCGTTATATAGCATTTTATACTTTTATGGTACACTAGATTTATTGGAGTAGTTTATATAATTAGTTTAGTAAGGTGTCATGGGTTTCAACCACTGAGAAAAAATATATAGTGGTCCCAAGGGAAAATTCATCCATGACTTTCAACATGTTCAGATTCTCTACATTTATATCTGGAAAAGCTGGAGTGTCACGCATACAATTATGAGAGTTACTGAAGATAGGAATGGCTGAATGTTGGGGACATCATTCTCCTATTTTTTATGTTAGGGTATGCTTTGTGTTTTTTTTTCAGGTGTTTGCCACAATTGTTTTTAAGCTTTGTGCATATGTTGGTGTAACGGCTCCACTTTGTGCGCAGTGGTAAGAGTATGGCCATACGTTACGTTTCGGGATGGAGTTTTGGAAACTGAAACCAGGGGTGAATGAAAAAAGAGCAGAAACCTTAATACTTTCTTTCCTGAAATGATCACTCCAGATTTTGGCTTCCAAAACTGTATCAGGAAAACCTGACTGTATAACTGTACCCTAATAGTGCTACCAGTCTAGTGGCTTGACTGTACCTCCATGTGCCCATAATTCAGAGCATGATTTCCAGTTATAGTCAGTATATGCAGCAAGTCACTGAGGAGCCGGTGCAGAGGCTGGTAGTGGCCATGATGAGATGTTGTGTCACGGTGACTCCCTCAGACCAATGCTTCCTGGGTTTCAGTGCAGTAAAAAGGTGATGTGAAAGGATGAGGCAGATGCAGAAGAACAACAAACGTTCTTTATTACTTAGTGCAAATGATGATTTATGGTGGGTTTACATGGCCTGAGGAGCAGACTCATCAGAACCCTCAACATCACAAGAGCTCTGATGTCCACAATCTGCAAGCTCTAACTTCACAGAGTCTTACAGATTTTTATTAAAATCTGCTCAGTTCTACAACTTCCAAAATAACCTTGCTAGATTCTACCAAGCCTACTACAGCTCCACTCACAGCTCATAGCAGATTTGCACAACACGTGCAACCCTAATAATCCACCTGCAGATTATTAATTTCCTCAAATGCCTGGGTCCCCATTTGGAGTGGCAGTCCAAGCTACCCTATCTCTATGTAACACCCTATCAACGATGAGCATATTCATTTGCTCAAATCCCACCAAGTGTAACTTAATGTGAATTCGAAAGATTGAAAAATGAATAAGCTTATGCAGGCTACGTGAATAAATATAATTACTAAGTGATTAAATATACAATAACACAAATCACATGCAGAATAATTAAAGTAAATAAACATCACTTGCCTAAATTGGGGGGAGACCCTGTAAATCATGCTATAACCCATGGCTGTCTACCACGTTATAACACATGACCGACACACCAGGGTGTACAAGAGATAGGGCAAGTTATAGTACATCCTATGTAGGATGAAGTCTTCATTGGAGTCTCCTGAGGGAATGTGTGTCACAAAGTTTAAACCTGTTATCACCTCCTCCAATGTGCAGCACCAATGTCTCTAAGATCACTCAGGAATGGGACCTTATCAGCACAATGGGGGGTGGGTACTATCTCTAACCCACTTCATTGCAAGGAAAACCTGTAATTCATTACACAGAGTATTAAACAGAATTAAAGGGGTCAGAACCAATCAGTATTCAAAAATACCCTTAGGCCCCTTTCACACGAGCGAGTATTCCGCGCGAGTGCGATGCGTAAGTTGAACGCATTGCACCCGCACTGAATCCTGACCCATTCATTTTTATGGGGCTGTTCACATGAGCGGTGATTTTCACGCATCACTTATGCGTTCCGTGAAAATCGCAGCATGCTCCTTTTTGTGCGTTGCGGTGCGATAATCCACGCAACGCAGGCCCCATAGAAGTGAATGGGGTTGCAAGCAAGTGCGGATGCGGTGAGATTTTCACGCATGGCTTCTAGGTGACAGTCTATTCACTGTATTATTTTCCCTTATAACATGGTTATAAGGGAAAATAATAGCATTCTGACTACAGAATACATAGTATAATACTGCTGGAAGGGTTAAAAAAAATAAAAAAGTTAACTCACCTTATCCTCTTGTTCGCGTAGTTCGTTCCCGGTCTGTTCTTTGCTAGCTGTGGGCTTGGGCTAAAGGACCTTTGATGACGTCAGATCACATGCTCCATCACCATGGTGATGGACCATGTGATTGGAGCATGTGATCTGACGTCATCAAAGGTCCTTTAGCCCAAGCCCACAGCTAGCAAAGAACAGACCGGGAACGAACTCTGCGAACAAGAGGATAAGGTGAGTTAACTTTTTTATTTTTTTAACCCTTCCAGCACTATTATACTATGCATTCTGTAGTCAGAATGCTATTATTTTCCCTTATAACCATGTTATAAGGGAAAATAATACAATCTTCAGAACATCAATCCCAAGCCCGAACTTCTGTGAAGAAGTTCGGGTTTGGGTACCAAACATGCGCAATTTTTCTCACGCGAGTGCAAAACGCATGACAATGTTTTGCACTCGCACGGAAAAATTGCGCATTTTCCCGCAACGCACCCGGCTCTTATCCGGGTAAAAAACATGACGCCCGTGTGAAAGAGGCCTTACAATACACACTCCCAGGTAGACTGTGTATTAATGCAGTAATCAAGTATATATACTGCTTAATTACATTGATTCCCCCCCTCCCCAAAAAAATATGAAATTTCAACCGTGTGGAAACTGAATATACGTAAACAGACATTTGAGGCTTGATGCTGAATTTCATGTTAATACACGTAGGTAGATTGCTGCTATACCTTTGGTATTGCTGCAGTAATCACATATATATGCTGCTTAATTAAATTGAGCCCCCCCCCCCCCCCAAAAAAAAAATTAAAAAAATTTGCAACCATGTGGAAACTGAATAAATGGAAATGGATGATTAAGGCTTGACGCTTAATTTGACATTAATAGACACAGGTAGATTGCAGATACACCTTGGGTATTGCTGCAGTAATCAGGTATATATGCTGCTTATCTAAATTGAACCCCACCAAAAAAATAAAAAATTTTGCAACAGCATTTGCACTTCTGATAGCCAGCCACGGCCCCTGTGTTCTCTTTCCCTGTCTGTTAGCTGTTCTGTTGTCCCTATTCTACACAACACACACAATTTCTCTTTAAAATCCTACCCTTTCCATTCACTCTCCCTAGCTATAAGCTTGATTGATTTCTGACTGTCTCTGACCTCTAAGATCATTTTCTTGGCAAACACTATCACACCCAACCACACTCATTCAAAGCCCAGCAAAAAATGGCATTCTTCTCATTCTGATGGGGTACCTCCCTGCCTGCTGCGGCATTGATTTGCTCAAACAGGCTGTCTGTCATGTGAGGGTCAGGGTCACGTGAGACCCCTTCTTTTTCCTCCCTAGTGTTTTTTCCCACCCACATGTGCACTATAATGCACATGCACCGTTTTACTGGATTCATCCAAAATGAACATGGAAAGATTTGGGCTCGTCTGCTGTCCAAAAAATAGCTCAACTCGATCTGAACTAGTTTGCTCATTCTTACATCATTGTTGCTGTCTATACACAACTATTGGGAAAAGTCTACACTGTAATATACTTTGAAGCTGTGGCTATTTTTGCTATCTGTACTACTACTACTAATCCCATCATCAATTAACAAAAAATAGATGTAATTCATCTCCATCATTCATGCACCAGCCCCTACATCTGCCTTTCTGCCCTGTACCCATGCACCTAACATCAAGGGCACCCCAACTAATACCAGGCAGAAGCCTCAGAAGGGCCAGAGTGTGCCCCAAGGAAAGAAAGGTTGGGCCCTTCATTCACTTCACGGCCACAGGGAGCATTTGGAGTTAGGACAGCCACTGTGAACCACGACCATGCCTATGAGTGCCACTACTACCACACCCCTCCTCTCGGCTCTCCCACCTGAGGTCGCTGTTTATATTTCTGATTCCTTTCAAATCCACTTCTGGCTTTGGCTAAAAAATCTGCAGGAAAATCTTCCTCAAAACCTCCTCCAAAAAAAACTTTAAGTGACTTTAGACTTAGAAGCCATACATCTAGTGTTCTGCTGCTTTGTTTCATCTGCATGGGAACAGCAGTTGTTATGACGTTCTCATTCTTGTGAAACTCCACGAAGAATTCCTGAAACGAAATAAATTTATATGCAAACTGTTAAAATGCATTTTGTATCGCAAGCGAGTTATCATTATGACTGTATGCGTGTTTCAGTATAGTGTAATATCTCTGATTTGTACACTATGTGCAGAAATATTATTGCCAAAAAATGTTTCCCTTGGTATCCGCTCTCATACCATAAATGTACCCATTTCTCTAACATGAATTCTTAGATTTCGTTTCGCTAGTTTATTATGCACTAGAGACTGGGACATATGAATATGCAATATTCCGTGAAAACAAAGTTTAATTTTTCATTCTGTCTTGTCATGTTTCCTCCTCACCTTGCAGCCTCGACAGATGACAGTGCAGCGGAGAAGCAGCGCGGGTCTTTGCACACAGGATTAATTATAGGCATACTTGTACTGGTTCTGGTGGTTGTTGCTGCCATCCTTGTAACAATTTACATGTACCATCATCCGATGTCTTCTGCTAGTCTCTTTTTCATTGAGGTAAGATTTTTTTTATATGACTTTTACAGGGTTAAACTGCTGTAACCTACCATATGCAAGCTTGGGGTCAACTCTAGACTATTTCCAGCTTTCTCTAAAGGGAATTTTTCACCGTTTTTTTCCTGCACTACCTGTAAAAGAAGCCCTTAGCAAATCGCTAATGGAATTGACCCAGTTGTTTTGCTAAACTTTGTATTGATCAGCTCTATCATGAATCGAGCACTGGAGTCTGCTCAATATAAAGAAAACATTAGTGAGTCCTCTTATTCATGAGCACCTGGCTTTTCCTGCCTCCTTCTGATGAGTGACATTTTTATTTCTATAGCAATCAACGGCAGGGATTGAGGAGAACAAGGAGCTCATAAATATGAGGACTCCCTAGCGCGTGCCCTGCATTAAGCAGCTCCAGAGCTCAGCTCGCGTTGGAACTGTTCTAAACAGATTTTTAGCAAATTGACTGGGTCAGTTCAAGTAAGTAACCCAGATACTGTTTAACTCCACCCTGCAATCTATTAAAGGGATGTTCTGGCCTTTAAGGGGTAGGCCATCAATATTTGATTGGCGGGAATCCAACATCAAATATTATCAACTCTATAAAAAGAAAAACCTACAGTTCTCCTGATGCAAATTAAATCCATGAACAACTGCAAAAATATCACAGAGTTATTAGTTTTACACATTTACCAATAAGGAGTGAAATGCAAGATGGAGGAGGAAAGTCAAACCCAAAAACAATTGTCCCCAAATCGGTGCATTTAAATATGAACATGATGGTGCACTAAATGTCACCATGTGTCTCTGTAAGGTTCACAATAAGTTAGATCTCACATAATCTAAGTTGATAAAGAAGATACGGCATATCAATAAGTAACAAAATACAGACCAAACTTAGGCATTATTAATTGTGTGGGCTTGACCTTCACCTCAAACCCTGAAGCACATTTCACCCCACACCTTCTTCTGTTTTTTTTTTTCTTAGAGGGGTATTTTCTTACTCCTTTACCCCACCCTGTCAACTTTTAAAGGGAGTCCAACCAGTTGCTACTGCAAAGAATCCTGTTCCTCCGCCAACTATTGAAAATAAGGAGGTTGAATGGAGCAGCAGTTGAGCTGACCCAGCATGTTGGGCATGTCCTTGTTGGTTTTTCTTAGTAATCAAGATTAATAATCTGCTGCTCCAAGTCAGGATCTTTCAGGCACCAGCTGTGACAGACCAGAACCAATTGTATATTATAGAAAAATAGCACAAAGTTAAAGTAAAAGCAGAACAAAACGCCTGAGAGTGGAAAACCCCTTCCACGATCCAAAGTGCTGTACCAGGCTGGACATTTTATTAACCCTCATCATATGAAAGCCTAGAAGTCAAGGGTCTCCTATAGAGTTGAGCGAACACCTGGATGTTCGGGTTCGAGAAGTTCGGCCGAACATCCCGGAAATGTTCGGGTTCGGGATCCGAACCCGATCCGAACTTCGTCCCGAACCCGAACCCCATTGAAGTCAATGGGGACCCGAACTTTTCGGCACTAAAACGGCTGTAAAACAGCCCAGGAAAGGGCTAGAGGGCTGCAAAAGGCAGCAACATGTAGGTAAATCCCCTGCAAACAAATGTGGATAGGGAAATTAATTAAAATAAAAATTAAATAAATAAAAATTAACCAAAATCAATTGGAGAGAGGTTCCATAGCAGAGAATCTGGCTTCCCGTCACCCACCACTGGAACAGTCCATTCTCAGATATTTAGGCCCCGGCACCCAGGCAGAGGAGAGAGGTCCCGTAACAGACAATCTGGCTTCATGTCAGCAGAGAATCAGTCTTCATGTCATAGCAGAGAATCAGGCTTCACGTCACCCACCACTGTAATAGTCCATTTTCATAAATTTAGGCCCAGCACCCAGGCAGAGGAGAGAGGTCCCGTAACAGACAATCTGGCTTCATGTCAGCAGAGAATCAGTCTTCATATCATAGCAGAGAATCAGGCTTCACGTCACCCACCACTGCAACAGTCCATTGTCATAAATTCAGGCCCAGCACCCAGGCAGAGGAGAGAGGTCCCGTAACAGACAATCTGGCTTCATGTCAGCAGAGAATCAGTCTGCATGTCATAGCAGAGAATGAGGCTTCACGTCACCCACCACTGCAACAGTCCATTTTCATAAATTTAGGCCCAGCACCCAGGCAGAGGAGAGAGGTCCCGTAACAGAGGATCTGGCTTCATGTCACCAGAGAATCAGTCTGCATGTCATAGCAGAGAATCAGGCTTCACGTCACCCACCACTGCAACAGTCCATTTTCATAAATTTAGGCCCAGCACCCAGGCAGAGGAGAGAGGTCCCGTAACAGAGGATCTGGCTTCATGTCACCAGAGAATCAGTCTGCATGTCATAGCAGAGAATGAGGCTTCACGTCAGCCACCACTGCAACAATCCATTGGCATATATTTAGGCCTAGCACACAGGCAGAGGAGAGGTTCATTCAACTTTGGGTAGCCTTGCAATATAATGGTAAAATGAAAATAAAAATAGGATTGAATGAGGAAGTGCCCTGGAGTCCAATAATATATGGTTATGGGGAGGTAGTTAATGTCTAATCTGGACAAGGGACGGACAGGTCCTGTGGGATCCATGCCTGGTTCATTTTTATGAACGTCAGCTTGTCCACATTGGCTGTAGACAGGCGGCTGCGTTTGTCTGTAATGACGCCCCCTGCCGTGCTGAATACACGTTCAGACAAAACGCTGGCTGCCGGGCAGGCCAGCACCTCCAAGGCATAAAAGGCTAGCTCTGGCCACGTGGACAATTTAGAGACCCAGAAGTTGAATGGGGCCGAACCATCAGTCAGTACGTGGAGGGGTGTGCACACGTACTGTTCCACCATGTTAGTGAAATGTTGCCTCCTGCTAACACGTTGCGTATCAGGTGGTGGTGCAGTTAGCTGTGGCGTGTTGACAAAAGTTTTCCACATCTCTGCCATGCTAACCCTGCCCTCAGAGGAGCTGGCCGTGACACAGCTGCCTTGGCGACCTCTTGCTCCTCCTCTGCCTTGGCCTTGGGCTTCCACTTGTTCCCCTGTGACATTTGGGAATGCTCTCAGTAGCGCGTCTACCAACGTGCGCTTGTACTCGCGCATCTTCCTATCACGCTCCAGTGCAGGAAGTAAGGTGGGCACATTGTCTTTGTAGCGTGGATCCAGCAGGGTGGCAACCCAGTAGTCCGCACAGGTTAAAATGTGGGCAACTCTGCTGTCGTTGCGCAGGCACTGCAGCATGTAGTCGCTCATGTGTGCCAGGCTGCCCAGGGGTAAGGACAAGCTGTCCTCTGTGGGAGGCGTATCGTCATCGTCCTGCCTTTCCCCCCAGCCACGCACCAGTGATGGACCCGAGCTGCGTTGGGTGCCACCCCGCTGTGACCATGCTTCATCCTCATCCTCCTCCACCTCCTCCTCATCCTCGTCCTCCTCGTCCTCCAGTAGTGGGCCCTGGCTGGCCACATTTGTACCTGGCCTCTGCTGTTGCCAAAAACCTCCCTCTGAGTCACTTCGAAGAGACTGGCCTGAAAGTGCTAAAAATGACCCCTCTTCCTCCTCCTCCTCCTCCTCCTCCTGGGCCACCTCCTCTTCCATCATCGCCCTAAGTGTTTTCTCAAGGAGACATAGAAGTGGTATTGTAACGCTGATAACGGTGTCATCGCCACTGGCCATGTTGGTGGAGTACTCGAAACAGCGCAACAGGGCACACAGGTCTCGCATGGAGGCCCAGTCATTGGTGGTGAAGTGGTGCTGTTCTGTAGTGCGACTGACCCGTGCGTGCTGCAGCTGAAACTCCACTATGGCCTGCTGCTGCTCGCACAGTCTGTCCAGCATGTGCAAGGTGGAGTTCCACCTGGTGGGCACGTCGCATATGAGGCGGTGAGCGGGAAGGCCGAAGTTACGCTGTAGCGCAGACAGGCGAGCAGCGGCAGGATGTGAACGCCGGAAGCGCGAACAGACGGCCCGCACTTTATGCAGCAGCTCTGACATGTCGGGGTAGTTGTGAATGAACTTCTGCACCACCAAATTCAGCACATGCGCCAAGCAAGGGATGTGCGTCAAATTGGCTAGTCCCAGAGCTGCAACGAGATTTCGCCCATTATCACACACCACCAGGCCGGGCTTGAGGCTCACCGGCAGCAACCACTCGTCGGTCTGTTGTTCAATACCCCGCCACAACTCCTGTGCGGTGTGGGGCCTGTCCCCCAAACATATGAGTTTCAGAATGGCCTGCTGACGTTTACCCCGGGCTGTGCTGAAGTTGGTGGTGAAGGTGTGTGGCTGACTGGATGAGCAGGTGGAAGAAGAGGAGGAGGAAGCCGAGAAGGAGGAGGTGGCAACAGGAGGCAAAGAATGTTGCCCTGCGATCCTTGGCGGCGGCAGGACGTGCGCCAAACAGCTCTCCGCCTGGGGCCCAGCTGCCACTACATTTACCCAGTGTGCAGTTAGGGAGATATAGCGTCCCTGGCCGTGCTTACTGGTCCACGTATCTGTGGTTAGGTGGACCTTGCTACAGATGGCGTTGCGCAGTGCACACTTGATTTTATCGGATACTTGGTTGTGCAGGGAAGGCACGGCTCTCTTGGAGAAGTAGTGCCGGCTGGGAACAACATACTGTGGGACAGCAAGCGACATGAGCTGTTTGAAGCTGTCTGTGTCCACCAGCCTAAATGACAGCATTTCATAGGCCAGTAGTTTAGAAATGCTGGCATTCATGGCCAGGGATCGAGGGTGGCTAGGTGGGAATTTACGCTTTCTATCAAATGTTTGTGAGATGGAGAGCTGAACGCTGGCGTGTGACATGGTTGAGACGCTTGGTGACGGAGGTGGTGGTGGTGGTGTTGGTGGTACATCCCCTGTTTGCTGGGCGGCAGGTGCCAACGTTCCTCCAGAGGCGGAGGAAGAGGCCGAGGCGGCAGCAGCAGAATAGGCCGAGGCGGCAGCAGCAGAAGAGGTAGCAGGGGGAGCCTGAGTGACTTCCTTGGTTTTAAGGTGTTTACTCCACTGCAGTTCATGCTTTGCATGCAGGTGCCTGGTCATGCAGGTTGTGCTCAGGTTCAGAACGTTAATGCCTCGCTTCAGGCTCTGATGGCACAGCGTGCAAACCACTCGGGTCTTGTCGTCAGCACATTGTTTGAAGAAGTGCCATGCCAGGGAACTCCTTGAAGCTGCCTTTGGGGTGCTCGGTCCCAGATGGCGGCGGTCAGTAGCAGGCGGAGTCTCTTGGCGGCGGGTGTTCTGCTTTTGCCCACTGCTCCCTCTTTTGCTACGCTGTTGGCTCGGTCTCACCACTGCCTCTTCCTCCGAACTGTGAAAGTCAGTGGCACGACCTTCATTCCATGTGGGGTCTAGGACCTCATCGTCCCCTGCATCGTCTTCCACCCAGTCTTGATCCCTGACCTCCTGTTCAGTCTGCACACTGCAGAAAGACGCAGCAGTTGGCACCTGTGTTTCGTCATCATCAGAGACATGCTGAGGTGGTATTCCCATGTCCTCATCATCAGGAAACATAAGTGGTTGTGCGTCAGTGCATTCTATGTCTTTCACCGCTGGGGAAGGGCTAGGTGGATGCCCTTGGGAAACCCTGCCAGCGGAGTCTTCAAACAGCATAAGAGACTGCTGCATAACTTGAGGCTGAGACAGTTTCCCTGGTATGCATGGGGGTGATGTGACAGACTGATGGGGTTGGTTTTCAGGCGCCATCTGTGCGCTTTCTGCAGAAGACTGGGTGGGAGATAATGTGAACGTGCTGGATCCACTGTCGGCCACCCAATTGACTAATGCCTGTACCTGCTCAGGCCTTACCATCCTTAGAACGGCATTGGGCCCCACCATATATCGCTGTAAATTCTGGCGGCTACTGGGACCTGAGGTAGTTGGTACACTAGGACGTGTGGATGTGGCAGAACGGCCACGTCCTCTCCCAGCACCAGAGGGTCCACTAACACCACCACGACCATGTCCACGTCCGCGTCCCTTACTAGATGTTTTTCTCATTGTTATGGTTCACCACAACAACAAATATATTATTTGGCCCAATGTATTGTATTCAAATTCAGCGGGATATAAATTTGAGGCCTAGTATTTAGGCGCTGGGTGACCGGTATGGATTTAGTGACAGAATTAGACTTGGAAATGCACAGAAGCGTGTGTGTGAAGTTATTCTGAATGACCCAATGTGCACCTTGAATATTATATACCCTTTTTGGGATAGATTTCAAATAGCTCTGATATAGCAGGAACCACTAAATTATGAAATTGCTAAATTGGGAATTGTACTTCAACCCAGAACAAAAAATGTGCTTTGACGGGCACTAAATAACTTTCCCAGCTACAACAGGACAGCGGTAACGAGAGATTTAGAGGGATTTAAATTTGAGGCCTAGTATTTAGGCGCTGGGTCACCGGTATGGATTTAGTGACAGAATTAGACTTGGAAATGCACAGAAGCGTGTGTGTGAAGTTATTCTGAATGACCCTATGTGCACCTTCAATATTATATACCCTTTTAGGGATAGATTTCAAATAGCTCTGATATAGCAGAAACCACTAAATTATGAAATTGCTAAATTGGGAATTGTACTTCAACCCAGAACAAAAAATGTGCTTTGACGGACACTAAATATCTTGCCCAGCAACAACAGTACAGCGGTGGGTAACGAGAGATTTAGAGGGATTTAAATTTGAGGCCTAGTATTTAGGCGCTGGGTCACCGGTATGGATTTAGTGACAGAATTAGACTTGGAAATGCACAGAAGCGTGTGTGTGAAGTTATTCTGAATGACCCAATGTGCACCTTCAATATTATATACCCTTTTAGGGATAGATTTCAAATAGCTCTGATATAGCAGAAACCACTAAATTATGAAATTGCTAAATTGGGAATTGTACTTCAACCCAGAACAAAAAATGTGCTTTGACGGACACTAAATATCTTGCCCAGCAACAACAGTACAGCGGTGGGTAACGAGAGATTTAGAGGGATTTAAATTTGAGGCCTAGTATTTAGGCGCTGGGTCACCGGTATGGATTTAGTGACAGAATTAGACTTGGAAATGCACAGAAGCGTGTGTGTGAAGTTATTCTGAATGACCCTATGTGCACCTTCAATATTATATACCCTTTTAGGGATAGATTTCAAATAGCTCTGATATAGCAGAAACCACTAAATTATGAAATTGCTAAATTGGGAATTGTACTTCAACCCAGAACAAAAAATGTGCTTTGACGGACACTAAATATCTTGCCCAGCAACAACAGTACAGCGGTGGGTAACGAGAGATTTAGAGGGATTTAAATTTGAGGCCTAGTATTTAGGCGCTGGGTCACCGGTATGGATTTAGTGACAGAATTAGACTTGGAAATGCACAGAAGCGTGTGTGTGAAGTTATTCTGAATGACCCAATGTGCACCTTCAATATTATATACCCTTTTAGGGATAGATTTCAAATAGCTCTGATATAGCAGAAACCACTAAATTATGAAATTGCTAAATTGGGAATTGTACTTCAACCCAGAACAAAAAATGTGCTTTGACGGACACTAAATATCTTGCCCAGCAACAACAGTACAGCGGTAACGAGAGATTTAGAGGGATTTAAATTTGAGGCCTAGTATTTAGGCGCTGGGTGACAGGTATGGGTTTAGTGACAGAATTAGACTTGGAAATGCACAGAAGCGTGTGTGTGAAGTTATTCTGAATGACCCAATGTGCACCTTCAATATTATATACCCTTTTAGGGATAGATTTCAAATAGCTCTGATATAGCAGAAACCACTAAATTATGAAATTGCTAAATTGGGAATTGTACTTCAACCCAGAACAAAAAATGTGCTTTGACGGACACTAAATATCTTGCCCAGCAACAACAGTACAGCGGTAACGAGAGATTTAGAGGGATTTAAATTTGAGGCCTAGTATTTAGGCGCTGGGTGACAGGTATGGGTTTAGTGACAGAATTAGACTTGGAAATACACAGTAGCGGGTGTGTGTGAAGTTATTCTGAATGACCCAATGTGCACCTTCAATATTATATACCCTTTTTGGGATAGATTTCAAATAGCTCTGATATAGCAGGAACCACTAAATTATGAAATTGCTAAATTGGGAATTGTACTTCAACCCAGAACAAAAAATGTGCTTTGACGGACACTAAATATCTTGCCCAGCAACAACAGTACAGCGGTAACGAGAGATTTAGCGGGATATAAATTTGAGGCCTAGTATTTAGGCGCTGGGTCACCGGTATGGATTTAGTGACAGAATTAGACTTGGAAATGCACAGAAGCGTGTGTGTGAAGTTATTCTGAATGACCCTATGTGCACCTTCAATATTATATACCCTTTTAGGGATAGATTTCAAATAGCTCTGATATAGCAGAAACCACTAAATTATGAAATTGCTAAATTGGGAATTGTACTTCAACCCAGAACAAAAAATGTGCTTTGACGGACACTAAATATCTTGCCCAGCAACAACAGTACAGCGGTGGGTAACGAGAGATTTAGAGGGATTTAAATTTGAGGCCTAGTATTTAGGCGCTGGGTCACCGGTATGGATTTAGTGACAGAATTAGACTTGGAAATGCACAGAAGCGTGTGTGTGAAGTTATTCTGAATGACCCAATGTGCACCTTCAATATTATATACCCTTTTAGGGATAGATTTCAAATAGCTCTGATATAGCAGAAACCACTAAATTATGAAATTGCTAAATTGGGAATTGTACTTCAACCCAGAACAAAAAATGTGCTTTGACGGACACTAAATATCTTGCCCAGCAACAACAGTACAGCGGTAACGAGAGATTTAGAGGGATTTAAATTTGAGGCCTAGTATTTAGGCGCTGGGTGACAGGTATGGGTTTAGTGACAGAATTAGACTTGGAAATACACAGTAGCGGGTGTGTGTGAAGTTATTCTGAATGACCCAATGTGCACCTTCAATATTATATACCCTTTTAGGGATAGATTCCAAATAGCTCTGATATAGCAGGAACCACTAAATTATGAAATTGCTAAATTGGGAATTGTACTTCAACCCAGAACAAGAAATGTGCTTTGACGGACACTAAATATCTTGCCCAGCAACAACAGTACAGCGGTAACGAGAGATTTAGAGGGATTTAAATTTGAGGCCTAGTATTTAGGCGCTGGGTGACAGGTATGGGTTTAGTGACAGAATTAGACTTGGAAATACACAGTAGCGGGTGTGTGTGAAGTTATTCTGAATGACCCAATGTGCACCTTCAATATTATATACCCTTTTTGGGATAGATTTCAAATAGCTCTGATATAGCAGGAACCACTAAATTATGAAATTGCTAAATTGGGAATTGTATTTCAACCCAGAACAAGAAATGTGCTTGAACGGACACTAAATAACTCGCCCAGCTACAGCACTAGGGACAGATTTAGCTGGATATAAATTTGAGGCCTAGTATTTAGGCGCTGGGTGACCGGTATGGATTTAGTGACAGAATTAGACTGGGATATGGCCAAAAAATAAACAGACTATTGCTGGTTAAATGCACTTGGTGTGACAGCTTCACCCTGATGTAGGCTTTAGCCAAAAAACAACCACACCATTGAGGGTTAAATGCACTTGGTGACAGGCGCAGCTTGCCCCTGATTTTGTATATGGCCAAAAAATGAACAGACTATTGCTGGTTAAATGCACTTGGTGTGACAGCTTCACCCTGATGTAGGCTTTAGCCAAAAAACAACCACACCATTGAGGGTTAAATGCACTTGGTGACAGGCGCAGCTTGCCCCTGATTTTGTATATGGCCAAAAAATGAACAGACTATTGCTGGTTAAATGCACTTGGTGTCACAGCTTCACCCTGATGTAGGCTTTAGCCAAAAAACAACCACACCATTGAGGGTTAAATGCACTTGGTGACAGGCGCAGCTTGCCCCTGATTTTGTATATGGCCAAAAAATGAACAGACTATTGCTGGTTAAATGCACTTGGTGTGACAGCTTCACCCTGATGTAGGCTTTAGCCAAAAAACAACCACACCATTGAGGGTTAAATGCACTTGGTCGCAGCTTGTGCTGGCGCACCACAAGACACAAAATGGCCGCCGATCACCCCAGAAAAATGAGACTGACAAACGGTCTGTGCAGCCTAAAAACAGTGAGCAATTGAGGATCAGCAGCTCAATGATCCACAGCTGCAGATCGATCAGTTAATCAAGTCCTTTGGAGGAGTTAATCTGCCTAATCTCGCCCTACTGTCGCAGCCGCAACCTCTCCCTACGCTAATCAGAGCAGAGTGACGGGCGGCGCTATGTGACTCCAGCTTAAATAGAGGCTGGGTCACATGGTGCTCTGGCCAATCACAGCCATGCCAATAGTAGGCATGGCTGTGATGGCCTCTTGGGGCAAGTAGTATGACGCTTGTTGATTGGCTGCTTTGCAGCCTTTCAAAAAGCGCCAAGAAAGCGTCACAAAAGCGCCAAGAAAGCGACGAACACCGAACCCGAACCCGGACTTTTACGAAAATGTCCGGGTTCGGGTCCGTGTCACGGACACCCCAAAATTCGGTACGAACCCGAACTATACAGTTCGAGTTCGCTCATCCCTAGTCTCCTAATTTAAACAACCATGTGGCAACTACATCTTCTTAGATGAACATAGAATCTCAATTTTTCTGTGTCAGAGCTCCATATTTTCTGCTTCCTTTCACATAGCCATTGAATGAAAATATAAAATTCTGCTTTTCTGCATCTAACTTTAGAGGGCGCACACTGTGTACAGTTTTCTAGACTACCCACTGAATGTGGCAACCTATCAACTCCATTTTGCAATCCTTTCTGAGTTGTGACAGACACACTGATGTCCAGGGACAGGCACAGCTACAAATGAGCCTCTATGCTCTAAGCTAAAGCTAAAAAAATTATACAGAGTCCTTTAAAAACAGATATACACCACTTTTGTGATGTATATCTGGCACAGATTCATGTTGCGTCAAAATCGGTGACTTTTTCCCCACTCACGCCAGTTCCATGGCGTGGGCGGGAAAGGGGACGGGCCGGCAGACACATCTCATTCATCATTTTCTACGCCTGATTTACATGTAGAAAATGGTCTAAATGTGAGACAGCAAGGAAGTTGTCTTACATTTAGAATTGGCGGTTGATACGCTGAAGGTATGTAGAGGCCGGCGCCTCTACATAACTTCGGCGATCCACAGGCACTTATTAAGACTGGTGTCTAACCTTCCAGTCTTAATAAATGTTCCCCATAGTAGGGACTAGAGACATGAGGTTTACACATTACATTACATAGCCTAACTGTTTCCTGACTTACAGTATATTGTCAGAGGAAGCAAGGAATAGTCGCGTATTGCTTCCCCCTCCGTATGGCATTCAATAAGGTTGCTTGCCCATTCCAAGCATAACTGTCTTTGAGTTGACATGGTTGAGTTGAGAAGAAACCAAATGTTCAGAGTAAACAATTTAGATATTTCTTACTCGTATGCACCTCCTTAACCTTTCTTGGGGCCATCATTTTATCCATATTACTCTAGGTACTTCCATGTTCTGCATGCCAGGTCCCTTTGATAAATACATCCATGATACCCATGAGAACCTCATATAAAACCTGTTTGTCTTGATCTCAAATGATATCCGAGTCTTCTATGTGCTGTCTAAATTGTTAATCCGGTAAACATATATTCCTACGCTGGCTTCTCAGATGGCACAATATATTGAAACATGTTTCTTTCATGAACATGAGATGATTCAGATCTGTCTTTTGCTGGATAAAGGTTTTCTACCTGACTTTACAATGACTTATTAAATATCTGTCAGATCTTAGAAAGAAGGATGACCTTGTGCAGAATGCTGATCATGCTGCACTCCCGAGACCTCGAGCGGTGTCTCACGATTTGCCAGATAATCCTCTTTTTACTGTATCTTTAGACTCACAAGTACTAAATCTACAGTATTTTATTGAAAAAGAGCCCGTTACCTCTGACATAAGGGATTTGCATAATACCTTGTTTAAGAGAGCAGAATGCTTTAGGAGTACAAAAAATATGGAATTATATATTGATTTGCATTTGAAGTCACAATTTATTTTTGACGTGTGCTTGTTTCCTCTCTTATTTCTTTCACATATTGTTCTCTACCGAACCCCACAAGATTCATCCTCCTATCTTATCCTATAATGGCTCCATTGCTTGAATTTACACTCTTTTTTTTATGATGGGAACTCCTGAATTTTGTTCCATCCTAGGGGGATCCATGCTCTTAGTATTACCTCAGTGAACTATGGGAAAAGTAAAGCATTTAAATGCTATATTTTCTGCACAAGATTTGAAGATTGGTTTGCCCCCTCAATGGCAACAGTTGGTCCCTGTTTCAGCTCTTGTCACGGCTGCCTTCTTCAGAACCCATGAGCAGGCTTCATAGGAGAGTGTCTTCATGCAAATGCACACAGGAGATAAATATTCAAGAGCTGATAAAACTCTATTTAAACTTTTATTATTAAGCAGACTCAATCTTATATTGTATTAGATACAAGGGGAGAAAAGACCAGAAATGAATCGCACCTCCACTGCTATGCTTTGATCTCATCCCTTCTACTATTGGAGGAGACAGCACTCAATAGCGCATGTGTACCACCTCGTATGCTACACGCTAAATGAGGCATTAGTGTACATTTTGATCAAAAGGCATAAGCCCATTCACCATGCCAAGGTTGCCTCTACGAGAGGGGTCCTAACCTAACATTGGCGTAGCGCTGCACGGCGACCACCGCCGCTGCGGCGCCATCCCGGCCGACGGCGGGACCCAGCAGCCAAACAGCACCCCTGCTGCCTGACCATGCCATACCTAGCACTGGGCCCCACCAACCAGCCAGAAAAACAGCACAGTGGCCCCCGTGCAGCACCGCACCATGTGAACAGTTGTCAAAGCTTACCTCTTCTGAAGCTCACAGGAACTCCAACTGAGAGCATGGTAGGCTAATTTAACCCCTACTGCAGAATACTAGGCTAATTAAAATCACCTGGCGTATGGAAGAAGTGCTGATCCAGGGACACAATTTCTATATTAGATACAAGAGGAGAAAAGACCAGAAATGAATCGCACCTCCACTGCTATGCTTTGATCTCATCCCTTCTACTATTGCAGGAGACAGCACTCAATAGCGCATGTGTACCACCTCCTATGCTAATCTTATATTGTATATTCAGGAATATGGTCAGCAAATCATCAATATATTATATGTTGAGATTCAACCCCTCCCCCCTATAACATTGAGATCTAAAGGACTGGTAGGCAGACTAGTAGTAGACTTCTTAAAGGTCTTTGGAGACTCCCAGGAAAAACATGTGTGGGTGCACCTATCTTATTTTTAGAATGAAGAGGAGAAATAATAGCACAAAAAAATCTAAGTCACATATAAAAGATGAAAATTATTCAGTTACAAAAATAATACAATTAGAATAATAGCTATTAAAATGTCAAAACTATGCACAAAAAAGTGTACTGTGTAATGTCCAAGAAGGATACTGAAATCCTCTATGTATAGTGGAGGTCCTGTGGAGTATCCAAAAACAAAGGATCGACTCCGGCTTCTGACGTGTAAAAATAATAGGTTCTTTATTGGCTTCCAAAATTTAAGATCCGACATACATCACATGGAAAGACAAGTTGTAGTTGTGACGCGTTTCGGGCTATGGTATTGAGCCCTTCATCAAGACAATACAACATGCACTAAAAGCAAGTACTCATATACAACACAGGTACATTCCTCCTCCTTTTTCGATTGGCTGAAGGTCACACCCCCAGCCCAGGTGTTCCTGGGTTAGGTGAGAGAATCAGCCAGGGAAAATATAGGAGGGGGAGGCAATGAATTTGGCATCATGAATTGAAAGTCACAGACTGATGAACTACATATATTGCAATGTTAAAGAGGACCTTTCACTACTCTACAAACTAAAAACTAACTAGATCAGTGGGCAGAGCGGCACCCAGGGGTCCCCCTGCACTTACTAGTAAGTCTGGGCGCCGCTCCGTTCGCCCGGTATAGGCTCCGGTGTCTGCGCTCCCTCTGACTGATTTTTTGTAGGAGGCGTGTCCCTTGCTGTAGTGCTGGCCAATCGCAGCGCACAGCTCATAGCCTGGGTATGAGCTGTGCGCTGCGATTGGCCAGCGCTGCAGCAAGGGACACGCCTCCTACAAGAAATCAGTCAGATGGAGCGCAGACACCGGAGCCTATACCGGGCGAACGGAGCGGCGCCCAGACTTACTAGTAAGTGCAGGGGGACCCCTGGGCGCCGCTCTGCCCACTGATCTAGTTAGTTTTTAGTTTGTAGAGTAGTGAAAGGTCCTCTTTAAGTCATATTTTCTGTTTAAACCCTTCGGTGTACAGGTATCCAAAATAAACATCCAAAATGTTTCTCTGCTTAATAACTTCTGTTTACGATCGCCTCCTCTAATAGGTGCGGAGACAACCTCCACGCCCTGCACAGAAAACGCAGAGGTGTCGCCTTTATGAACAGTGGCAAAATGCATAGTTGCTGCTGAAACATTCCGGGACATAAAATGAGGGACATCACTTAAATGCTTCCTTATAAGAACTTTTTAATCATTTGTGGTACAGCCCACGTATTGCAACCTACAAATTTTGCATGTTATAACATATATTACGTGGTCTGTATTGCAATTTATATACTGCTTCAACACATGTCTATTATTATTAGCCATAGATATGACCTCTTTCGAGATACACATGTGTTGACAGCAGATACCTGTACACCGAAGGGTTTAAACAGAAAATATGACTTAACATTGCAATATATGTAGTTCATCAGTCTGTGACTTTCAATTCATGATGCCAAATTCATTGCCTCCCCCTCCTATCTTTTCCCTGGCTGATTCTCTCACCTAACCCAGGAACACCTGGGCTGGGGGTGTGACCTTCAGCCAATCTAAAAAGGAGGAGGAATGTACCTGTGTTGTATATAAGTACTTGCTTTTAGTGCATGTTGTATTGTCTTGATGAAGGGCTCAATACCATAGCCCGAAACGCGTCACAACTACAACTTGTCTTTCCATGTGAAGTATGTCGGATCTTAAATTTTGGAAGCCAATAAAGAACCTATTATTTTTACACGTCAGAAGCTGGAGTCGATCCTTTGTTTTTGGACATTTCAAATGGGGCTGGGTTCAAGCCCTATCCTCCGTGCTTCACAGGGGTGATCTGAGGTGAGAGCTGCAATCTTCTGTCCTGGGAAGTATGCACCTTTGTCTTCTCTATATTTAAATAAGCACTCAGGGGGAGGGGGGGGGGGATATATATCATATATCATATCTAATATATAAGATCTGCTATTCATTTTCATATCAGTGGAATTCTTCTTTACTTCAGCTCTGTTCTTTTGCCATAGCGTGTTACCCTCACCCTGAATCTTTGCTTCATACAGTGTCTTCAGTATGGACCTGAATTCAGTCTCTCTGTCCAAGCCTATAAATCTCATAGGCTTCCACAGAGGTATCGACTTTCATTCCATAACAAAGGCTGTCAATCATTCAAATAAACCAGATCGCCAATCACATGATAAAACCAAAAGAGTGGAGCTGGTCATTCAAGAAATAAGCCACCAGTAAGAAAATTAACTGCAAATCAATTTATCAGATCTTTATTATAAACAGAGTATTTCTTTAGCCTTTATCTATCAGTAAGTCTTACTCTTTATAGGCAGAATACATATAAGACAGTTGAACATACCCATACAGAACACGTTAGCTGTTTTACTGTGAATTCTGAGATTCTGAAATAAAATAGGCTTGACAAGGCTTAGGTGCATAAAAAGTTTGCTAAAGTATGATAAACTACATAAAAAATATAAAAAACAAAAAAATTAGTGGCAATTCTGGAGGAGCTGCTCAGCCCATGACACTGTAGCGTGTCTTTAGTTAGGGGAGCAGCCCGACCGCATGTGGACCGCAGTAATCGACTAACCCCAGCAAAATATGCATACAATGGAGGATATCGACGCGGTCCACATGCACCACAAGAGCAAACTACACAGAATGTAGCAATCATAGAGAACACACAGAGGGAATGCACCAAACAGATATAACACTGACTATGCTGGCAAGACATAAGTAAAGGTATTAAAAGCTGAGACTTTCGCCAATATGTTCCAGTCATGGAGATATCGGAGCCCACATGCACCACGTCACGGTTTCTCAGTATGGCAAGGGGTCCTAACCACTGCTCTGACTATGGTGTGAACACGGTCTGGGGATGATATAATTCAGCTCACAGCCAAGCTCCCCACAATTGCCCAGCATAAATGCTGTGGTTGTACAATGTGGATGAAGCCAGGCCGTGAGCCACACCCACACCAGACCATGTGAGGGAGGTTACCAGGTGCAAAAAAGTGCTAGAGTGCCAAGTAAAGGCAAACACACTCAAATCTAACAAGACAGAAAATGAAAAACAAAAAAATTAGTGGCAATTCTGGAGGAGCTGCTCAGCCCATGACACTGTGGCGTGTCTTTAGTTAGGGGAGCAGCCCGACCGCATGTGGACCGCAGTAATCGACTAACCCCAGCAAAATATGCATACAATGGAGGATATCGACGCGGTCCACATGCACCACAAGAGCAAACTACACAGAATGTAGCAATCATAGAGAACACACAGAGGGAATGCACCGAACAGATATAACACTGACTATGCTGGCAAGACATAAGTAAAGGTATTAAAAGCTGAGACTTTCGCCAATATGTTCCAGTCATGGAGATATCGGAGCCCACATGCACCACGTCACGGTTTCTCAGTATGGCATTTTTACATAAAAAATATATACAGAATAAAATATACAGAGTAATGTAAGTAGCAGTCACCTAGGCCATGAACAAATGAGCGAGTTACCCCTCGACCAAATCTTAACATGGCATGTGGCAAACACCCATATAATACAAAGAAAGGTGGTAATCACAAAACACGACTTACACTGATTGTGTCCTCTTTGTTACATGGCTAGATGCTTTCTAACTTCTTAGTCCTTCTTAACCTCCTCTAGAGGTCTTTAGTGTGCGTGAACATATACTTATACTTAAAAAATGTAACCTGGCACTACTAACCAACTAATTACAAGGAATTAAAGAGAAAGAACCACTCATAATAAACATTGACACACACTGCCTGTTCCTAGAAGACACATAGGTAATAAAAAAATATAGACTGTCCCTGATGGCTTAGTTGAGGGTACATGGTTCCCATCAAAAGCTTTTCTGATAAGGTACCTAGTGCTGTTACTGTATCTCCTAATTTGCCATTATTTCTTTACAGAGACGCCCAAGCCGGTGGCCAGCAATGAAGTTTAGGAGGGGATCAGGGCATCCTGCATATGCTGAAGTAGAACCTGTTGGAGAAAAAGAAGGCTTCATTGTATCAGAGCAATGCTGAGTTTATCGAACAATGCACCAGTACTGGTTTCTGGTGAAATGACGTTGAATTTTTGCATATATTTTCCAGGAAAAATAATGCTGTCAGCTACCTATCCAGAGACAGAAAGAGTATTTCTCATGATCTCCGATCTAAAAGAAAAATTCCTTTGCTCTGAAGTTCAAATGCTACTCATGGTAGTCTTCCTATTGTGGAATTAAGTAGTACGTCCTGGGCAACCTGGACAACAGTAGTGAATGGACAAGGACTCTTCTACTGGCTTCAGAAGATACTTTCAACAAGAGATCTCTATGGAAAATGTTTGTAAATCTTACTTGGGCAAGTGTTTGTTCAGCTCTAGCAAATGCTATTGAGCAGGCAAAAGCAACATGTTAGCATTGAGGTTTAAGGTGTTCTCGTGCTTCTGGATAAGTGAACCTTTTTACAGACAGTACACATAGACATCAGTGACCCAGATACATGGCCATGACGCAAAAAGTGGTTTATTGCTGTCTACTTAGTATTGTGCTTTATATAAATATTCCAAATGTGGCCAAAGTGATATTCAGTTTTCATTTATTTATATCCAAAAATAAGTACCGGCCTGCGATTACAGTGGTCATTAAAATTCTAGGTGCATTTTTGAATGAGTGTGGGGTTGCAGACAATGGGTAACATTTACAAAGGTTCAAATAATTAGGGGGAATTTATCATCATAAGTGTATTTGAAGTTATTTTTAAGAATGGAGTTGCTATGCTAACCTGCACCAAATTTATGAACATGAGGCATGTTTTCTTTATAAATTCATTTCAAGTGCAATATTGTTGCACCAGTTTCAGTAAAAGTACATCTAGGGGCTACCTGGCGTTGAGTTGCAACTGGCTGCAACTTTATTTGCAATATTTTAAAAGTTGCACTTCATAAATGTGACTTAAAGGGTATGTATACCTATGGGAAACATTTTTTATGATTGCTTTTTACTCATTTTGGGCTAAAAATAATTTTTACAGTTGGTCTTTATTAAAATTGTTTAGCCCCTGTCTCTGTTTAGGCTTGAGATTCTCTAGTGGCATGTTCTGAGTGTTTACTTTATCTCTGGCCTCCTAAACACTCATCATAGCTCTATTCTTATCTTAGTGATAAGAATGTGGCTTAAAAAAGTGTTTAGAACCTTTTAGTAATTTATAGATAATGTTTATTAGATGACCGGCAGTTAACCCTTTGTGACAGAAGGTCTTAATATTTTTAATAAAGACCAATTGAAGAAAAAAATTGTAGCCCAAAATGAGTAAAATGCTATTATTTTAAAAGAAAGTTGCCTCAGAATGTGTACATAGCCTTTAAATGTGATCTACTGAAAAAAACTGACCAACTTCTTACTCCACTTCTGAAAAAATGCAAAGGCGCAGCTCACCAAAAGCTACATCACTTGCGATATTTTTAACGCCACAAAACAAGTACAGCAGAAATGATAAATGCCTCCCTTAGGCTACCGGCACACTGGTGCAGGTTTACAAACAGAAAATCTGCACTGATTTCTGTGCGTATTTCAGTGTGTTTCCGTATGTTTTACTTGGTGCTGATTTGATGCGGTTTTGGTGCAGATCTCACCTTTTGCATTGAAAATCCGCACAAAGAATTGACATACTTCGGATTTCAAAATCCACATGCAATAAAAAAGCAACATGTACATGAGATTTATGTGATCTCATACAATTTGCAGCATTTTTTCTGTGCAGATTTTCACGTTTAATCCGCAACGTGTGCAGGCAGCCTTAGTGTCAGCCATTGGCTGCATGGTGACCTTTTGGGTAAGGTGTTATCCATGGTTCTGAAAAAGATTCTCTGGCTAGAGGATGTAAATTGCTGCATTGCAGATGACAACATGGGTTAAATAAGGCAAAATAATTGATGTCATATTAGAATGCTCTCCTTGGGAAGAAGAAAATTGGTTGCTTGCACACGTATTCATCCCAGCAAGCTTCTATCTATCTAGATACAGCCAAACAGCTCTCTAGTACTTTATATTATCTGAACGCGATGGGCCAGACTTTGGCCTATTGTTTTCTTACAAAAGCTCCATAAATTGTTCACGATGCATGCTGTGTAGTAGAAACTGTTCCCCAGAAACAATAAAAATACATGTAGAAGTACAGTATATTGAGTATACACTTTTACTGCAGTCATTATCTGAAATATAAAATCAACTCAGCTGGCCTTTGCAAATGTTGCCCAAAGTCTTCTCAGGAACATTTCTAGAAATGCTATGTCTTCAACAGATCAACTTATAATAATAAACATGGTGTAAACATACAGAAGCCTGCGTTGTCTATTCGCCATGGTGTTACAGACTGCACCGAGGTACCATCTGTTTGCTAGGGTTTGTATGAGTGTCATATAGGCTTATTGATCATGAATTCATGGAAGGGCAGCGAGAGAGCATAAAATGTTACTGTTCATAACTGAATGGGTCAATGGCCGATATTGTGCATGAAGCAGAATATACTGTGAAATAGCATTTTTTTTCATCTTAGGCTACTTTCACACTTGCGTTGTTAATTCCGGTATTGAGATACGGCAGATGATCTCAATACCGGAATTGAACGGATCAATTTGCATCTGTCTCGTTAAGATGCAGTTGCGTGAAATCAAAATGGAAAAAAACGGATCCGTCACTAAACACATTGAAAGTCAATGGGTGACGGATTCAGTATTTTAGGCTCCTAAAAAAAATCACATCTGTCACCATTGACTTACATTGTTTTCAGTGCCTTGTCCGTTTGTTTTCTGTTTTATGACCGGACACAAAACCGCAGCTTGCATCGGTTTTGTCTCCGGTCACAAAACGCAATGCATGATGACCAAACGGAAAAGTTTTTTCTGATATTGAGATCCTCTGTCGGATCTCAATACTGGAAAACAACAACGCAAGTGTGAAAGTAGCCTTAGGCTAGCTCCACACTAGCAGTAGACATCTCCGGCAGGCTGTTCCAGCAGGGAGCAGCTTGCCGGAGATGTCTAGATCCGGCTTTGTCGGACGCTACCTGATACCCGCCGGCCCGATTAACTATAATGGGAACCAGCAGAGATCCAGCCGCAATCCGTCAAACGTGCCGAGAACTGGCCAGACGAAAACCAATGTGTGCAACGGTTTTCATCCAGCAGATTTTGGGCATATTTGCCAGGTTGCTGCTGGATCTCCCCCAGTCCCCATTATAGACGGCAGAGTGGTAGCTTCTGGCAATGCCGGAATGCAGAGAGATCTAGTAGGCTGTTCTCTGCCGGAACAGTCTACCAGATCTAAAAGTGCTAGTGTATATGTAGCAAACCTGGTGCTTAAATAATGGTTGCTGTTATTTCGATGCATAAAGCTTCCCACTGCTTCCCACACAGATCATTCACTGCCAGTCACTGGTAAAATCCATATTGCTAGAGGCTAAGGCAAGAAGGATTTTCAACTTCACTGAGGGATCAGGATTAAAAGGTTGCTCGAGGCAGAGAAGGTGCTAAAACAATAAGGCTAGATCTACACAACGACATTTGTCACGCGACAGATAGGGCACAACTACACTGCAACATTTGTCGCGCAACATTTTGTTGCACCAATGTCGTGCCACAATTTTTATAATGGCAGTCTATGGTGTCGCACTGCAACATGCGACATACTGCGACAGTAGCAGAAAAATCTCGAATGGATTTTCTGCAACTGTTGCATCGCAGTCGCAGCATGTTGCAGTGCGACACCATAGACTGCAATTATAAAAATTGTCACGCTACATTGGTGCAACAAAATGTTGCGCGACAAATGTTGTTGTGTAGACCTAGCCTAAAAGAAGTTCTAATCACCAGTTCAAACCCCCTCAGCTCCAGCGCATCCAGCGTGCTGCTCTACTACTCCCAGCTGGCCTTTGTTTATGTGATCTCAGTGGAGACCAGTAATTGGCTGCAGTGGTTGTGTGTAGTATACGAGATGCATTCGCTGCAGCAAAGGATATGAAATCATGTTTGCAGCAGTGGGGAGAATCAGAGTCAGGGTATTGACTGTCCCTGCTTTTTTCTATTTTTTAAACTTGTACAACACCTTTAAACCTAGTGCTGGTTGAAATCTATGAAGATGGGAAGGGGGAGGACAAAAGTGTTGCTGCAAGAGAGAGGAGACACACACAAAGACACTAGTGTTTTAATGCCCCAGTGCTGGATTCACAGCTACACTGCTCATTAGTGCTGTATAGTGTCCCCCATGCTTATGAGTATGAGATAGGGAAGCAGGGTCCTGTTTTATGGAAAAAAAAAAGAGCACAGGTAAAACTAAATGTATAATTTCCAAATCAGCTAGACAATTTGAAAGATACATATGAAGCCTGGGGCCCACTGACAAAACCTATGAATTCGTTGTGGCACTATTTAATGAGGTTTCCGGAGGTTTCTTCAGAGAGACCTAGCCTATTAGAAATAATGACCTGCATCCTCGTTCGCCGGGATGCCGGTCTTAACCTGGGTGACGTATTACGTCATCACGCAGGCCTGCGTGATGATGTACTCTAGCGCCGCATGGGATTTCGGCCGAGATCTTCAAACAAGATGGAGGCTGGTGGCCCGTCGCAAACAAATGGAGGAGGCAAGTGTGAATTATTAGTTTTTTTTATAATATTTCAGGTTAAATCGATTCACTGATACGAAGCATGAGGAAATTCAGCATCTAGGCGAATCGAATTTATCCTGAAATTCGGATCAAATTCCACTTCGTTGAATTTGATTCGCTCATCTCTAGTGATAACCAATTTTCACTGATGTGTTCTAGAGACATAGGTATATCAATACTAGTATAAAGGAAAACTGACTTAGTTACCCATAGCAACCAATCAGATTCCACCTTTTATTTTTCAGAACCCCTTTGGAAAATGAAAGGTTGGCTCTGATTGGCTGCTATAGGCAACTAAGCCATTTTTTCTTTACACCAGTTTTAATAATTCTCCCTCTTAAAATGTATATTTGCCTAAATACGCAGCACTCTTGGAGTGGAATAAAGGAAGAATTTCTGGCTTTTTATAGTCTGATGTAAAAGTATTAATAGTGGATGGGTATTTCTCATTAGCTTGGTGAAGAGTTAGGGTTTCCACCTGACCAGTAAACCATGGCTTAAGGTATTAGTGGCAGGAGGCCAGTGTTGGTATTACCCTCCACTGCTTAGGAGTCCCTGCTCTCTGGCTGACTCCATATATGGCTTCGGAGTCCCTGCTCTCTTACAGTCAGATCATACTTGCTCCCCCCCCCCCAGTAAAGGAATGAGAAGACATTTTCTCACACTGATGGTCGCCATATACCATTGTCTTCTATTAATTTTACAGAACAAACCAGTATGACTAATCAGGGAAAACTGGAACTCTGGAGCCGTCATCATGCATATGCACACTTGGGCTCCATTCAACTCTATGAGACAGTCCTTTAGAACTGAATCGAATGACCGGCATTCCATTCTATTAGGGAAAAACAGGGCCCCTCCTCGTGTTGAAGTTTAACCCCAGAAGTTGAACTTCGATCAATCAGACATTTAATCCATATTCTTTGGATAGGGAATAAGTGTTGATAATGGAATAATCCCTAAAGGTAACACTTTCACATTGAAGAGGTTGTCCATGAATAAATAACCTTTTAGTGATTCCCGCAGACTGCCATCACTATGGATCACTCATCGCTGGTTCTGCACGCTGGCTCCCGCGTGTCCATGTTCCGGTCCACAGCTTGTTTACTTCTTCCCCAGCTTGTGCATGGTAATCTCCACAAGAGACACATGGGTTAGCTGCAGTGTAACAGGTGACCATGACCATGCCTATGCCAGGGAGGAAGTGTGCAAGCTGCGGACCGAAAGATGGACATGCAGAAACCAGTGCACCGGACTAGAGTGGTGAGGAGCAGGTAAGCATGATTCTTTCGAAGGCGGAGGCAGGCTGCAGGATCAATGAAAAATGTATTCCCAAAAACTCCTTTAAAGGGAACCTGTCATCAACTTAATGTTGCCCATACTAACAGCAGAATAAAGTAGAGACAGGTGAGTAGATTTCAGCGGTCTGTCATTGATAAGTTAAAAGTAAGTGGTTGCCAAGAACCAACATCACAATCATTGCAAACTGGGCCTGGAAAAGAGTCCCGGCCGCCTGAGAAGAGTCCTGGTTATTCATGATCTCCTGCTCTCCCGCCCACCTGCTGATGATTGACAGTCTAATACCTAGTTTTCTCCCTTTCTCTTTAGGAGAGAACTGCCAATCATCAGCAGATGGGTGAGAGAGCAGGATATTATGAATAACTAGGACTCTTCTCAGGTAGATTTGACTCTTTTCTAGGCCTGGGCTGCAATGATTATGATGCTTATTCTCAGCAGCCACTTACTTTTAGCTTATGAGTGACACACCGCTGAAATCAGCATTTCTGTCACTACTTTATGCTGCTCTAAGTGAGGTTAGCATAAAGTTGATAACAGGTTCCCTTTAAGTTACTACTACTGTATATACTTGCGCTAAAATCTTATTGACAGATTATATATCATAATTATATCATAATGTCCTTACACAATTTTTAACCAAATTTGCATGGCCAAGAGCAGAAAACATTATAGGCTCGGTGGTGCACAAGTACATTTTTTTTTTACATTTGTTAGAAAACCCCATCAGGACTTGCTTCTTGGTTACAGTATTACGTTCAAGACGAAATACCTGGCATCTATCAAATATGTGACAACAGTTAAAAAACTAATTTGCAACACGTCAGGTTGGTTCTGAACTACACGCTGCGTACTGCCAGAGGAGAAGAAATATGTGTACAAATGGCAAGCTCTTGCTTTTTATTAACACTTTTGCACATTTTATTTGTCATTGTCCATAATACCAGTAATGTGGATATGATAGAATTTGATACATGATCATTTTGTGCTGTAGAGAAAAGAAAGGTGTAAATATAATAAATATAATAAAAACAACACAAAGGAAAATGGGTAAAGTTTCACATACAGTATATGATAGATATTGCTGCTTTTTCCCTGCCTTAGAAGTCTGATTACTGTTCAGGAGCATGTATAAAGTGGATGAGTCTCCATAGCAAAGCAAAAGGGCCTTGTATGGCTCTGGTTAAAAATTTGAGGGCTCGATGGTTATTTGACCTCTTCCCCTTTCCATAATCATTTGGTTAATTCCCTTCTTGAGCAAATAAAATTTAGGACGTTAAAACTCAAAACAAAAAAAGTTTAAGGATACTCAATATTAAAAATGCAAGGGGGTGTATAACCTCAAATCGTGATAGATGGATAAAAACCAGAGGTTCAGGCCAGGTGTCAAGTGAAACACCAAGGGCAGTCTGTGGCGTATAATCTATGTATTGCCACAATAATACGCCTCCCTACAACGTGATTCACCTCGGGCAAACTGTAGTGTAGGGTGTATTTATTATCTCAGTTAACACACAGACCCAGCACATGGACAAATTAATGTAATCGATCCTCAATACCAAAGGCTGTCAACCACGTGATATCGGGGTCAAACTGGGCCGTAGGTAACATACAGTATGTGTTGTGCCCTGACAACATAAGCATAGACCTCTGGGCATAGACAAGGAACCCAGTGTTAGGCACAATAAGCGTACCAATCTCGCCCCTGGAAAATAATCGTCACCCAGGAGATGGCCGTGCACTTTGCCATCACAGTGCCGTGGCTCACATCAAGCCACATTAGTATGCCGACTGTCTCACCAGAGAAGTGCGTCTTAGGCAGGCTTTTTGTTTTTGGTGCTCTATGCTCCTGAGGAAGTACGCTAATCAGGCGCACAGAAACACGTTGAGCCTTCCATTGTCATCACCTCCGCCAGTCCTGGATGATAGGTGGCTGTGTATGAGCCATATCTAGCAGGACTAGCGGGAGTGTAGCACCATTCTTTCTGTCCCCGGTGGATGGCAAAGTCCACGGCCATCTCCTGGGTGACGATTATTTTCCAGTGACGAGATTGGTACGCTTATTGTGCCCAGCACTGGGTTCCTTGTCTATGCCCAGAGGGGGAATTACATATATTGTTAGACACTACAAAATAGAGTAAATACATCTCCTATGTGTCTCCCCACCATTATGGGACCTTGGTTGCAGTAACCTGTAATGCGTGTGGATTTAATCCAAGAAAGGAGCTAAGGAGCTCAATTATCATTATCAGTATAGGCAGAATTACAATGACAAGTAAGACCTCTATATAGATAAGACCACCATTCACGATATCACAGCTTTTCTTTTACCCTCCTGACCTCTGCACAGGTCACAGAGCGGCCTAGAAAACTCTCCCATAGAAGTCAATGAGGTCCCCTCCTGACCATTGTGTCTATTGCCTATGTGACCATAGCGTCTGAGGAGGCTAAAACTCGGAAGTGCGCACTTTCTAGTCAGGCACGCTTTCCCCCGATGGGGATCGGGGAAAGCACCCTGCTCTGATATTGAACCAGAGCCTGTACCAGAACCTAGCACCACTGAACTGGGATATAATAATTTCTGTATAGAATAATGGACCATTTTCCATTATTCTGTACGAGTTGCGTGATGATGATTCCAGGTTGTGGTCCACTAGGGGACCTAACAAAAGTAAAAAAAAAAAAATAATATAAAAACATTATAAGAATTCAAATCACCCCCTTTTCCCTAAAATCAAAATAAATAAACAATTTAAAAAATAGCATCATGGGTATCATTGCGTGCGAAAAAGCCCGTACTATTTAAATATATAATAGGTTAGCCAATACAGTGAATGTCGTAACGGAATAAGAAATAAAAATGGCTGATTCGCAATTTATTTTATCACTTTATCTCCCCAAAAAATTGAATAAAAATTTATCAAAATGTCATACACACCCCAAAATGGTATTAGCAAAAAATTAGCTCCCACACATCTCCATAGACTAAAAAAAAGTTATAGGAGTCATAATATGGTAATGAAAAGAAAATAATTTTTTCCAAACTTTAAATTTTTTTTCAGTATTAAAACACAAGAAAAACTATACATATGTGGTATCACCAGATTTGTACTGACCTGGATAATGAAGAGCATAAGTCAGTTTTACTGCATTGTGAAGGCTGTAAAAAAAACCTGTAAAACTGTGGTTGAATAAAAAACAAATTCCAATTCCATTCCATTTGACATTTTTTTCTGCTTCCCACTACATCCTATATAATATTAGATGGGGCATTAGAAAGTGCAAATTATCCTGGAAAAAAACAAGCCCTCATATTACTATTTGAACAGAAAAATAAAAAAGTTATGGCTCTGGGAAGGCAGGGAGTGAACAATAACACAAAAATGGAAAATCGCCATGTCAGGTAAGGGTTAAAGTAACTGGTGGGACTCATGGAGTGCCCTCCTCCTCCACCGCCAATGCACTCCCACACTGTCACTAAGGAAGGGGTCCCTCCTTGAGTTTCATCACTCAATTTACGCTGGGTTCAGACCTGAGCGTTCGCGATGGAGCGCTCTGTATGCGCGATTGGACCGGTGTTTGCAATCGCGCATACAGAGACAAGCGAACGCCCATTGTCGCGCATTCCCGGAAGTCTATGTACGGGAAAACGCGACAAGACGCCCCAAAGAAGCTCAAGTACTTCTTGGGGTGTCGGGCGTTTTACAGCGCGATCGTACGCGCTGTAAAACGCTCAGGTGAGAACCATTCCCATAGGGAATCATTGGTTCTTGCCTGTTGAGCGTTTTACAGCGCGTAGGAACACGCTGTAAAACGCTCAGGTCTGAACCCAGCCTTAGTGGGACCGGAGCCTTCAGTCAGTTTATTGGGGTCCTCCCATGCATCAGTATATTGAACCCCCTTAATAAGTATAGGCTGTGAGGGAGGTGAAAATATATAATTAGTAGTGGAGGGGGATCCTCAGTAAGGATTTTTGTCAACTACTGTATGTTCTTGAAAACGTATGTATATATGTATGTACAGTATGTATATGTGGAACCTGCCTTCCCTAAATTCATTGGAGGCCGGTTGGTACCAAAAGGGGTAGAATTTAGCATAGATTCCTGCCCAAAAGAGATCACCTTGATATAGTGGATGGGCACAAATGATTATTTTTTTAAATTAAAATATATTTGATAAGAACCTCTCATTTATTCATATAGTTCATATATTTTATGTTTTTGAAAATGGCTTCTAATGGAGGGGAATCAGTTGTGACCTTCAACACCTTCCACTGAAATGCACAGCATCTACACTAGTTTCCTTCATGTTCAAGAGATGCACAAATGCAAATGAAAGTTAGGCCTCATGCACACAACCGTTTTTATTTAGGGTCCGCAAAAACGGGATCCGTAGGTCCGTGATCCGTGACCGATTTTCGTCCGTGGGTCTTCCTTGATTTTTGGAGGATCCACGGACATGAAAAAATAGTAGTTTTGGCGTCCGCCTGGCCGTGCGGAGCCAAACGGATCCGTCCTGAATTATGCAAGTCAATGGGGACGGATTCGTTTGACGTTGACACAATATGGTGCAATTGCAAACGGATCCGTCCCCCATTGACTTTCAATGTAAAGTCAGGAGTCCCTTTTATGGAGTTTTCTCCAATCCGATGGTATATTTTAACTTGAAGCATCCCCATCACCATGGGAACGCCTCTATGTTAGAATATACTGTCGGATATGAGTTAGATCGTGAAACTCAAATCCGACAGTACAGTATATTCTAACACAGAGGCGTTCCCATGGTGATGGGGACGCTTCAGGTTAGAATATACTAAAAGAACTGTGTACATTTGTAGAAGCATTATACTTACCTGCGAGCAGCGATGTCTGTGACCGGCCGGGAGCTCCTCCTACTGGTAAGTGACAGGTCTGTGCGGCGCATTGCTTAATGATCTGTCACTTACCAGTAGGAGAAGCTCCCGGCCGGACACAGACAGCGCAGCTCGCAGGTAAGTATAATGCTTCTACAAATTGCTAAGTAACCATGGCAACCGGGACTGCAGTAGCGTCCCGGTTGCCATGGTTACCGATCGGAGCCCCAGCGATTAAACTGGGACTCCGATCGGTACTCTCCGCTGCCACCAATGATAGGGGGGGAGATTTTAATTAGGAGGGGGAGGGAGGGGTGAGGGCCCACTGGCCACCAACGAGTTAACTACAGGGGAGGGGGGGGGGCCGGCCGCACTGGCCACCAATGTGTTAACTACAGGGTGGGGGGGCATGCCCCCTGCTGCCCCTTGCTGCCTGGCAGAACCTGCCAGGCAGCAGGGAGCAGTCATGTACACAGTTCTTTAGTATATTCTAACTAGAAGCGTCCCCATCACTATGGGAACGCCTCTGTGTTAGAATATACTGTCGGATCTGAGTTTTCACGAAGTGAAAACTCAGCTCTGAAAAAGCTTTTATGCAGACGGATCTTCGGATCCGTCTGTATGAAAGTAGCCTACGGCCACGGATCACAGACACGTATGCCAATCTTGTGTGCATTCGTGTTCTTTCACGGACCCATTGACTTGAATGGGTCCGTGAACCGTTGTCCGTCAAAAAAATAGGACAGGTCATATTTTTTTGATGGACAGGATACACGGATCACGGTCTCGGCTGCAAAACGGTGCATTTTCCGATTTTTCCACGGACCCATTGAAAGTCAATGGGTCCGCGAAAAAAAACAGAAAACGGCACAACGGCCACGGAATGCACACAACGGTCGTGTGCATGAGGCCTTAGGTGTGACATTGGGTGCGGAGGGTCTACTGCACACCAGATGGGACTGTGACTGAGGTAACCGTGCAAGTATGGAATATATAGAATAGAACCTGTGCACGATGCTCACTTTGAATGTGGCATGCAACCATCTCTCAGGGTACAGAAGGTTGTGGATCACTGAATTAATGGATGCAGCCAACATGGGCTAGGGCCTATACTCCAGGGGCCTCATAAAGTCTGCGTGTTCAGTCCCTATGTACATTTTATATATTTTTCAACTATTGTATTATTATCTCTATTGACTTTTCCAGGCTAGAAATGTCCTCAAAGCGCAGCAGATGCATTAACTTAGTAAATGTGAGATTTGTGTTTTCTATACATAAATTAAACGTCTTTGAAAGGACATTAAGTCATAGGAAGGCTGCATGCTGCTGACAGTAATGTGGATACATGACAAATGCCTCAGGGAAGGCGGTATCTGTCTTGTGCTGTCTGTTTCTGATTAATTTGTTTTGCAGATATTGAAAATCAACAGGTCACCCCTGCAGAAAGGAGCTGTCCTATGTTCAGTAGTTATTTTCCAAGGCACTTTGCTGTTAAAAGTCACAATCCTATCACTACACTGTAAATGGTTGAACTGTACTGTATATTTATAGGGGGTATCTCACAAAAATTAATAAATGCAAAGAGTCTGTTAAAATAAATTATTTATCAATTGAAATGTAAAAAAAAAAATATTTTTGGTAACTTACATTGGTATCTGGTAGCAGTGGCAGCGCCCTGTAGTTCTTTCTTTACCACAATAGGTGTGCCATCCTAGTGAATCGAGTTCTGGTGAACATGCATGTGCCGTTCTTCTTGGTCTGCTAGCTCCATCTCATGGTTGCTCATTAATCTGGCCTAGTGATGCATCTTCTCTGCTTGTCAGAGGAGAAGAGTGCAACTGTACATGGTGACAAGTAGAGAAGCAACACCAGACTGGAGTAATGTGCAGCCTCAGGATGGAAATAACAGGCCAAAACAATAGGGAAAGTGTGTCTACCACAACTTTGATTCACTAGGTTGACGCTAGCGTTGAGCAAATTGATCTGGACGAAGTGAAATTCGATTCAAATTTCAGGGAAAATTTGATTCACCGTGAAGCCTAATTTCCTTGTGCTTCGCGGTAGAGAATCGATTTTCCCTGAATGGAGGTAAAATTTCAAAACATAATACCTCATGGAGAGCCAGCCACCGCCATCTTGATTGAAGACGTCACCACGTCGGGCAACGTAATGATGTCACAGACCTATAGACTTCAGTGGCCGTAAGGTTCGCACCATGTAAAGTAGTGCAGGTTTCCCTTGTGTGTCCACTGCTCCATGACCAGTGGAAAAACGAGGATGTGAGAATAAACAGATTCATATCAATGGATACACTGTGCGCGCGTCCACAATTCACTGATGTGTGAATGAGGCCTAAAGTAGCATAGGCATTGTGGGTTCACTCTCCTTGAAGGGTTTTAGCAGAACCTCAGGTACAGTATCTTGCTGGCTTTTCCGTAATAGCAACGGAGTCTTTATCATCACGCCATGAGAATTAACAAGAAATCAAATGCTACAGAAACATCAGAAACTTTATAATACATGATTAAGTTTGAAGTGCCATTTGGACTGAAACATCTGAGTTGCAATAATTGAAGCAGAATGAAATAACTGGTGCAGATTTGATTCACTGATTAATTTACTGATCCATATTCACAATGTTCCCAGGTTCAGCTATTTGTAACAGTCACATTAAACTTCTTTAATTGATTTTGAAGCTCCCATGTTTGAGAATGCAATGCTTTTAAATAACTTCTCAATGCTTCCATTCCCTTTCGCTGGTGATCGTCTGAACATCTTTTCAGGGCCAGACGGCCAAGCAGTCTCATTAAGACCTTTCATTTCCCAAGACGTGCTTAGAGACGAGTGAAGAAAAAGAAGTGGTTGAGTGTTTAACAGCTGAAGATCTCAACAGCAGACTCGAGGCAGCGGCAAGAAGAACGAACGCCTGTATTGTGTGAGGAAATTTAACTGTGCAGGAGCATAGATAGATCTATTAGGGCCCCAAGTCAAAACGCTCCCCCCACCTGTTAAATCTTATTCTTGGAGCTTGCCCTCTGCCTTATTCACTTTACCCAAAAGAAAAAGTGCTTTATAAATATGGCGCCTAGTCTGAACACCAGATTTCTCAATGTATTTACACCAGACAACTGGCATAAATACACTGATAAATCTTAAACCATGCAGCTCTAAGTGCTCAGCTTCCACTCACAGACTATATAATAAAACTGGTTGCCTGCAGCCACCACTAGGGGGAGCCCAGTACATAGGAATGTATACAGCTGTACAAATCTCTGTGCACTGAGCTCCCCTTTGAGGCGGCTGCAGAAAAATGCAGTTGTTTAATGTCAGTAAGCAGAAGTAGGAGTGTGCTGTCCACATTTTTGCAGATCCATAGAAATAAATAAGTACACATGGAATCCACAAAAAATGTGGATTGAACATGGACCAAAACAATGGTTGTGTGGATGAAGCCTAATGGTAAGTCTCCTGATTACCACGCAGAAGGATGGGGGTTTGAATCCAACCACCCCCAATCCACAACAAAGGGAAGGGCCAGCCATCCGCACAGAAGCAAATATTAATAAGTACTGTTGAGCTCGAATATTCGAATTGCTAATTTTTTTCTTGAATATCGGAACTTCGAGATTTCGCGAATATTTCGAATATAGTTCTATATATTTGCGAAATCGAATATTATTATTTTTTTTTCATCTGAAAATATGATTTCTCCCTGCTTCTTGCTTGTGGGTCAATATGCCATTGACCCACAAGCAACTTAAGCAGGGGAGAATCATGTTTTCATATGGAAAATAAAATGACCAATATTCTAAAAAACGAATACATAGCAATATAGTGAATATATTCGTTATTTAGAATTTTGGCATTATTTTTTTCCTATCTGTACAGTTGTTCGCATACTCCTCCCCGACAAGCATCCCCATCACCATGGGAACGCTTGTGGGTTAGAAAATACCATCGGATCTGAGTTTTCCCTGAGATCGTGAAAGCTCAGATCCGATGGTATATTCTAACGCACAGGCGTTCCCATGGTTACGGGGGCGCTTGTCGAGGAGCAGTATGCCAAAGTGGAATAACAGTACACATAAATTACAGTCTATATGTATAATTTAGAATATTCGTAATATTCTAAAAGACGAAGTTAGAGCAATATTACGAAATTTCGTAAAATACACATATAGACTGCAATTTAGTTAATATAGTGCTATAGTAATTTTTTTAATAGTGTATATATTTTCCAAAACTGAAGTTCAGAAGAGGCAAAAAAAATTTGACTAAAAAAAAAAGATTATAGCACTATATTAGCTAAATTACAATCTATATGTGTATTTTATGAATATTCTTAATATTGCTCTAACTTCGTCTTTTAGAATATTACGAATATTCTAAAAGACGAAGTTAGAGCAATATTAAGAATATTCATAAAATACACATATTAGCCTAGCCATAGTCATAGGAACATTGCCTTATAAAGAAAAAAAGAAAAATCGCACGATTAATTTAATCGCATATTATTTGCGATAAATGAAATAATTACGAATATTCGATTTCGACGAATATAATACGAATATTCAATCAAATATTTGTGAAATATTGCGAAATCGAATATGGCACCTCCCGCTCATCACTATTAATGAGGAAGCACTGGGCCCGCACAGCCCCATTAGTATTCACTGCACTGACGTAAATATAAATGGAAGCAGGATTTTTTATTTTTTTTTGCAAAGCAATGTATGCTACTGGATACATATGCTTATATCAGAGCTTTCAGCATATGCATTTTTGCAAAATGAGGCAGAAAAGATGTGTGCAGCTAGCAGCGGAAATCAATCCAAATTCAATTTTTTTTTTTTTATTCTGAACAATCATGGGTTTACATCCATTTAATGTTCAGAATTGCTCATTTCTGCCACCTGCAGACCAAAATAAGAATTGCAGCTTAAATGCCCTGGGTCTCTTCAGCGATTATTCATCCTCTCTGGCCGCAGAGGATGCCAGTAAGAAGCCCGGGTTTTTCACCCTTTAGATGCTGTGATCCCACTTTATCATGGCGACTAAAGGCTTTAATTACTGTGATCGTGGTCGTGGTAAGTAGCTTGGGGTCTCTGCCGTTTGAAACAGCAGAGACTATGACACCCCTGCACTTGCGAATGGGCAACCATCTAGTGACCGGACAAGCAAGAAAGACATTTTGTTACTTCCAGTTTTACTAAATTGAGTTTCCATCATTTGGCCATCAATTTCCATATGTGAATGGGTAGTATCACCACTTGTAGTCTAGTTGCCAGTATACAATGAAATCATGTATTTTAGTATGTGTTACAAAATGTTACCATAGAAATATTTCTCCAACATGTATCTTACATACCTGTAACCCATACATGTACAATATAGAAATTACTCTAATATGGGACGATTTGAAGGTCTAGCTCACTAAAGCTAGGATAAATCACTGAGAGAGGCTTCCTCTCTATACTGTAGGATTCCTGTTAATCCTCTGCACTTTTAGGACAGGTAATACAGCATGATTTAAGCTGAAACCCCTTAGTACGACCAAAGTAACCTTTGAAATATGTAATTCATCAGGTCACATGAGATTTTTCAGGTTTTTATAAAATCTCGGCATTACTTAAAGCTGCAGTCCATGTGATGCAATTTACAGTACCTGAAATACACCCGAAATACAGATGTGGCCTTCCTTACCTTAAATCTTGGCTGGACATGTCCTGATATGTGTGTCGAGAGATGCCTGCCTTTTAAGAACAACATGATTTTGTGATATTGTGTCATGAAATGTCTATCCTATATGTGTCTAGGTTCAGCCACCCAGTGGTTGTGTTGTAAATTACAGTTTATCAAGGATTTTTGAGTCCTCAGATTTCCTAATACTGTATGTTCAAGATTTTAATAATTTCCTCCATCCAACAATTCAGACAATGCGGGTAAATGCCTTACATTGAAATGAATAGGCCATCTATATAATGTATGGTTCCCAGAGTCTTTGGTGTGAGAATCGCAGATGGGTGCACACTTCCTGTACATAGTAACTTAGTTTATAAGGCTGAAAAAATACATTTGTCCATCTAGTTCAACCTGTTATCCTGCAAGTTGATCCAGAGAAAGGCAAAAAAAAAACTTGTGACGTAGAAGCCAATTTTCTCCACTTCAGGGGAAAAAAAATCCTTCCCGACTCCAATAAGTCAATCAGAATAACTCCCTGGATCAACGATCCCTCTCTAATAACTATAACTTGTAATATTATTACACCCCAGAAATACATCCAGGCCCCTCTTGAACTCTTTTATTGTACTCACCATCACCCCCTCCTCAGGCAGAGAGTTCCATAGTCTCACTGCTCTTACCGTAAAGAATCCTCTTCTATGTTTGTGTAAAAACCTTCTTTCCTCCAGACGCAGAGGATGTCCCCTCGTCACAGTCCTGGGGATAAATAGATGATGGGAGAGATCTCTGTACTGACCCCTGATATATTTATACATAGTTATTAGATCTCCCCTCAGTCGTCTTTTCTAAAGTGAATAATCCTAATGTTGATAATCTTTCAGGGTACTGTAGTCCACCCATTCCAGTTATTACTTCAGTTGCCCTCCTCTGAACCCTCTCCAGCTCTGCTATATCTGCCTTGTTCACAGGAACCCAGAACTATACACAGTACTCCATGTGTGGTCTGACTAGTGATTTGTGAAGTGGTATGACTATGTTCTTATCACGGGCAACTATGCCCCTTTTGATGCAACCCATTATCTTATTGGCCTTGGCAGAAGCTGCCTGACACTGGTTTCTACGGCTTAGTTTGCTGTTTACTAAAATTCCTAGTTCTTTTTCCATGTAAGTGTTATCCAGTGTTTTACCATTTAGTATGTACTGGTGACTTGTATTATTCCTTCCTATGTGCATAACCTAACATTTGTCAGTGTTAAACCCACTCTCCAATCTATCCAGATCCATCTGTAGCAGTATACTATCTTCCGTGTTAATTACTTTACACAGTTTAGTGTAATCTGCAAAAATTTATATTTTACTGTGCAAGCCTTCTACAAGATCATTAATTAATATATTGAAGAGAATAGGGCCCAATACTAGTGACAGTGACCCAATCTGAGTGTGTACCATTAATAACCACCCTCTGTTTTCTATCACTGAGCCAGTTACTTACCCACATACAGACATTTTCTCCAAGTCCAAGCATTCTCATTTTATATACTAACGTTTCATGTGGTACAGTGTCAAATGCTTTGGAGAATTCCAGATATACAACATCCATTGACAACATCCATTGATGTGCTGAGGTCAAGTCTAGAATTTACCTCCTCATAGAAACTGATTAAATTAGTTTGACATGACCGATCGCTCATGAAGCCATGCTGATGTGGTGTTATTTGCTTATTTTCATTGAGGTACTCCAAGATAGCATCTCTTAGAAAACCTTCAAACAGTTTACCCACAACAGATGTTAAACTTACTGGCCTATAGTTTCAAGGCTTTGTTTTTGAACCCTTTTTGAATATTGGCACCACATTTGCTATGCGCCAATCCTGTAGAACACTCCCTGTTAGTATAGAGTCCTTAAATAACAGAAATAAGGGTCTGGCTATTACATTTCTTAATTCTCTTAGGATACGTGTATGCCACCTGGTCCCGGCGATTTGTCTATTTTAATCTTTTTAAGGCTGTACTTCTTCCTGGGTCAGACAGGGCACTTTTAATAGGGAATTTACTTTTACATTCTGCATTTCATTTGACAGTATATTTTCCTTAGTGAATACAGTGGAGAAAAAAATATTTAATAGCTTTGCTTTCTCCTCATTGCTCTTTTCAACTCTCCCCTCATTACTCTGTAAAGGGCCGACACCTTCAGATTTATACTTTTTACCATTTATATAATTGAAGAACATTTTAGGGTTAGTTTTACTCTATTTGGCAATTAATCTCTGGGTCTCTAGTTTGGCTGATTTTATGTCTTTTACATATTCAATTTTTTTCCTTATAGTTTTTCAGTGCTTCCTCGCTCCCCGCCTGTTTTAGTGATTTAAATACTTTCTTTTTTCATTTATTGCTTTCTTTACATTTCTATTTATCCACATTTTTTCTTGTTACTTAAAGGGGTTATCAGAGTTATTTTTTTGTTATTTCTATGTTCCTAACCTGGCAAATGTAACAGCTTTCCAATTCACTCACTTTATCTCCAGTGGCTGGTTTCTCAGATTTCACTGAGGGTCACATGACCTGTGATGTCAGCTTCTCTTCCTGCTCTGATAAAGGTCGTTTACAAGCCTTTAAACGAGACGTCACTGTGCTGGCCACGCCCCCTTTCACTCTGCTCTCTGCTAGGATTCTTAACCCCTTCAGCTGCACAGACTGAAGGCAGGCAGTGACAATTCTGGGCACAGGAGCTGAAGGACTAGAGAGAGCATTGCACAAGAAGGTAGGGGGAAGATCCTGTGTGTATTAGCAGTGTCAGCTGGGACTTGTAGTTCTACACTTACAACATGCTACAGAGTCTCCCAGCAGGCAGACATGTCACTCAGGGCAGCACTTTTATTCACTCCCTAAGAAGTGTCATTCATTATACAGCTGGGATTTTTAGTCCTACACATACAACATGCTGCAGAGTCTCCCAGCAGGCAGACATGTCACTCAGGGCAGCACTTGTATTCACTCCCTTAGCAGTGCAGGGGGAGGGGCAGAGAGTGTTTTTATTGCATGTAAACAAAGGGCTAGAAAATAACCAGGGAAATGAGGAAATATATATTTTTTTTTTGGCATAAAACTTGCTTAGCTCAGTTATACTGTATATAATATTTTCAGTGCTATATTATTTTTTATATTTTTTTTCATAACTCGGACAACCCCTTTAAGTTTTTATTCCCATAATGCATGTACCTCTCACAATTAGATTTTAGGATGCTTTTAAAAATTTCCCATTTTGTGGCTGTATTTTTATTTTTGAGGACTTTGTCCCAGTTAGTTTGGCTTAGTTGGCTAAATTTAGCTTTTTTGAAGTTTGGTATTTTTGTTCCTCCCTGAAGAAACACTCTTTTGAATGACAATTAGAAGGTTATTAGTTTATGGTCACTATTTCCCAGATGTCCCACAACCTGCACATCTATTGTTCTGTCAGGTCTATTGGTTAATACTAAGTCCAGTATGGCCATCCCTCTAGTCAGGTCCTGAACCAGTTGGGAAAGGTAATTGTCTTTGGTTATTGCCAAGAACCTGTTTCCTTTATGAGATTTAAAGGTTTCAGTTTCCCAGTCTATATCTGGGACGTTGAAGTCCCCCATAATAACGATCTCATTATGATCTGCCGCCTCATCTATTTCGGTTAGTAGTACATATTCTGTGGACTCTGATACATGAGGTGGTTTATAATAAACTGCTATTAGTTTTTTATTATTATTTTTGCCTTCATATACTGTATTTCTACCCACAGTGACTCCACATGTTCATGTCCCTCACTAATATCTACCTGGACTGTGGACGTTAGACAGGACTTTACATGAAGGCAGACCCCTCCCCCTCTCCGGTTTTGGCGATCCTTTCTAAACAGACTGTAACCCTGTACATTAACCGCCCAGTCATAGCTATTATCCAGCCATGTCTCAGTTATTCCCACTATGTCATAGTCCTCCTCGCACATCACTAATTCCAGTTCACAAGTTTTATTAGTCAGGCTTCGGGCATTAGTGTACAATTAAGAGGTATGTATATTTTTTATTAAATAAATACTCAGGGTCAGGAGGTCAATAGTCGTGGCCCAGTGTATAATTACTCAGAGGTGTCATCAAATTTAACTATTGAACTGAGTGTGCCTTGGTGTAGTTATTTAAAACATAACTTTTATTTCATTTAATTTTTAGAATACATTAAGGCTTAGACAGATATTTTATTAAAATATTTACAGAAAGGGCTTATATGAAATAAATTCATTCAGGCCTTTCGGTGTCACGGAATTTAATCTATATGTCCATTTTGTTTCGGCTCGCAGGATCATCTTGTCCCAATCACCGCCTCTCTTGGGTTTGGGGACATGTTGTATTCCTATGAATTTGAGGCAGTTAGTATTGCCTCCATGGTATTGTACAATGTGGCGTGCTACTGATGTATCTTTTTCATTCAAAACATCATTCACGTGGTCCCTTATACGTCTCCTGAATTCCCGTTTTGTCTTGCCCACATAGTCCAGTGGGCAAGTACATTGGGCCAGGTACACCACACCAGTTGTAAGACAGTTTATAAAGTCTCTAATGGTGTATTCCTTGTTATTATGGGAGCACGTGAATGTTTTTGTTTTTCTAATCTGGCCACATGCTGTGCAGCTGCCACATTTAAAGGTTCCTACAGGTTTTATAGAGAGACAGTTTCCAGGTCTCTCAGGTGGTTGAAAGTGGCTGTTGACCAGTCTGTCCCTCAAACTACGCCCCTTTCTGAAGGTGATCTGTGGGTATGATCCTAGAACCTTATCTGGGTCCGCTTTTAAGATGTCCCAGTGTCTAGATAGAACTCGTTTTATTGCCTGATGCCCACTGTCAAAAGGTACCAATAATCCGAATATTATTCTGGACCATAGTGTTTATTGATCTCAGTTTTTTAGGGATGAGGAGTTGATCCCGCTTCTCATTGCACGCAATTTCGTAAGCCGTGCGTAAGATTCCACGGGGTAGCCTCAGGCCATGCATTTACATATATAACATAGACATCTTGTGGTACAGTATCACAAAAGTAACACAAAATCATGTTTTTTTTAGAAAGCTTGTTTTATTTTTTTCCTACATGTTGAGATATATTGAGCCAAGATGAAAGGTGAGGAAGGACACGTCTGTACTCATTGGCTGATAAAAGGATTTCCAAATGAGGACTCAGAATAGGTTAGCTGGGCATTGAAAAAGGGGTTAGCTGAGGAGATTACAATCCAGAGCTGAATTCAGGGCTGAAGTCTGCAGGATCCAGAGCTGAAATCTGATGACTTGTATTCTGTGCATCTCCCTTTTATCACCAGACACTAGTACAATGCCTGGTGATAAAAGGGAGATGCACAGAATACAAGTAATCCAATATAGGAATAGAATTGCTGTTTCATTACAGAAGCTTGGTTAAGCTTTTAGGAGTGTGTGTGCCAACAAAATTGTTACTTGTTTTTGATGACAACTCTCAGAACATTAGCTATAAAATTGTGTGTAAAGATGGTCATAACCTTTAAAATGCATTTGTCAGTCTAAAGCGGTTGTCTCACTTCAGCATTTATCATGTAGATAAAGTTATTATCAGGCACGTACTAATGCATTGTGATTTTCCCTATTGCCTCCTTTGCTAGCTTGAATAATTTTTCCCTCATATTATGCACTGTTCGTGTCCTGGCATCTCTGGTGACTGGGACCGTGGGAGAACGCATAGGCACGCATGTGCAGCAACTCCCATTCTGGCCACATTCTATCCGCGCTTAACCCCTGGAAACAAGTGTATAACGTGGGACACAGTGAGAGCTTTGGTCTGGGAAAACAGGTATTTTCCTCCCAGCATGTGCTGCTGGGCTGATTTACAGCCAGGTGAGGTCAAATACCGGACCGGATTTTAAAGGCCGGTCCTGGTTTTGGCAGCACCTGGCTGTCCTTAAATAGGCAGCTGGGCTCAGAAGCCATGTCTCTATGTTGGGATCTGGGAGCCTTGTGTCTGGATGAAGGCTTGCTACTAGTGTTGAGCGAACTTGTGTTTTAAGTTCGGCGTCTAAAGTTCGGGATCAGGTTATCGAAGAATCGCGTTATGGATTCCGCTACCCCGGACCAAGTTATGGTCCGTGGTAGCGGAATCCATAAGTTATGGATTCCGCTACCACGGACCATAACTCGGTTCGGGGTAGCGGAATCCATAACGTGATTCTTCGATAACCTGATCCCGAACTTTAGACGCCGAACTTAAAACACAAGTTCGCTCAACACTACTTGCTACCTGTTTCGCGTGAAAACAGGTTGGTGCTGCTATCAGCAAGGAATCTTTGAGGCAGAAATGCTGCATGGTGTGAATTACCACCAACACTGCAAGGTGACTTTTTGTTTGAATATGACAGCTTTTTTTGTCACTTGCCTAAAGTATGAATAAAACACTGAACTGTTTGATCCAAAGAACTTGTTGTTGCCTCTATACTGCGTCCGCTAATCCTGTCTACTAGAATGATTTCCCACAATTGGTGGAGGATGCATGAAAGAGCCGTGAGGCTGGCGTGAACCCCGATATTTTTGGTTTCTGCATTTTTCAGGCACGGTTGTATGTCATACATTAAACCAGCTGTATTACCAATGCCCCATGACAAAATGGAGGCTGGTGTGAAGGCCCTCATGGATGCTTTTCTGCAGCAGTGATAGACAAACCTGCAGCAACACAAGGCTAATAAGCAGCAGCAGGAGACTAACCAGTTGCTGCTACAACACGTGATGGTTTTCCAGACAGCAGAAGCAAACCCTGAGCGTCCACGATGCCCGGAAAGCAGTCCGTGCTGCGATTCCTAAGATGACCCCCACAGACGACATCGAAACCTACCTGTACGAGAAAGTGGCCATTAAGAAAAAGCTACCCCGTGACCAGTGGGCTGAGATCATCGCTCCGTTCCTGGCATCCAATTACCAGCGGGTGTATTTCTACTTGCTGGACTATCAAGCGGCCGACTACCAGAAAGTCAAGGGTGAGATTCTGGCAAGACTGGGGGTGAATGTGTTGGTCCGGGCCCAGCGGGTCCATCAGTGGGGGTTCAACCCAGCTGAGCCTGCAAGACCCCAGTATTATAACTTACTTCACCTCTTGCAAAAATGGCTACAGCCTGACGTGCTGAGTACCACTGCTATGCTGGAACATATGTTAGCCGATATGTTCTGGAGGGCTTTGCCATACCCTCTCCAGCACTGGATCGGTCAGTTGTCTCCTGGCAATGCCCTTGAGATGGTGGACCTGGTGGAACGCTATGAAGCTACCAGGAATCTAAAGGAGGGTTCTGTTGGGATGGGGGTCGGCAAACCCCGGAAATCTCTATCCCAGGCACGGAGATTTGAGCCGATAAAACCCGCCCTGGATGTACCCATGGCAGACCTGGCTCTGATAGTCTGCTGGCGGTGTCAGGAGCCTGGCCATGTAAGGGCTGACTGTCCCCATCGGTTTGAGCCCATGGACACCGTCAGTCGCTATATGCCAGGAGGCTGTGTGCAACAGGTACCCCAGAGTCTATAGATCACTTGTGCCAGGTGGAAGTGGGAGACACTCTAGTGGAGGCTCTGCTTGACTCATGGAGTCTGGTGACCCTAGTAAGGGCTACCCTGGTGCGGTCCACCGAGTATACTGGCTGGAAAGTCGGTTTGATGTGCATCCACGGAGACTTAAAAGACTACCCCACCGCACTGGTGTCTCTAACTACGGTGGCCGGTAGATGGTCCCACGAGGTGGCTGTAACCACAAATCTACATTACGAACTTATAATAGGAAGATACTTCCCAGGCTTCCCGGCATTGTGGCCTGCTTTGAGAGTGACTGGTACCCATGAGACAGGGGTAACCCTAGCAGAGTGGCCTGGCTCAGGGCGGAGAACAGAACCCTGGGAATCTAAGACCGAAAGGCCAGAGGTAGGGGTGACCGCTATTTCGGTGGAAGAGGGGGAGACAACCCCGCTAAGTGTGATGGTGGTAGATGTAGAGGACTTGTCGCCGTGTCCTGAATTGGCAGGCCTCAATGTCTCCGGGGATAATTCTGGTTCCGCCCAAAGTCAGAACCCAACCCTATCCCGTGCCTGGGAAAATGTGTTAATAGTAGATGGTGAACCACAACAACCTGGGGCAGAGTCAGTGTTTCCCCGTTTTGTGGTTCATCAAGATATGTTGTATCGCATAAACCAACTACGGGGTGAACCTATTGAACAGTTGGTGGTCCCCAAGGCTTATCGCAAGCTTGTGTTAGATCTAGCCCACCAACACATTCTCGGGGGTCACCTGGGGCTGCAGAAAACTCAGGATCATATTCTACAGCGGTTTTACTGGCCCAGGCATATTGAAAGAAGTGGAAGAGTTTAGTAAGTCTTGCCCGACCTGCCAGATAACTAGCCCCCAGCCATATTTCCATAGTCCCCTAGTACCTCTCCCGATTATCGAAGTACTGTTTGATCGAATAGCTATGGACCTCATAGGCCCTGTACCGAAGTCCGCCAGAGGGCATCAACACATCTTAGTCATTCTAGACTACGCCACTCGGTACCCGGAGGCAGTGCCACTGCGACATACCTCGGCCAAACTCATAGCTAAGGAGTTAATAGAGATGTTTTCCCAAGTAGGACTATCTAAAGAGGTTCTAACTGACCAAGGGACCCATTTTATGTCCAAAGTGATGAGGGAACTCTGTAAGTTGCTGCACATAAAACAACTACGGACGTCCATTTACCATCTGCAAATGGACGGTCTGGTAGAACGGTTTAACCAAACATTAAAAAATATGTTGAAAAAGGTAGTGTCTAAAGATGGGAAGAACTGGGATCTCCTTCTGCCCTATCTCATGTTCGCAGTGTGAGAGGTACCCCAGGCCTCTACTGGGTTCTCGCCCTTCGAACTGCTATATGTCAGACACCCTCGCAGTCTCTTGGATTTGACCAAAGAGGCGTGGGAACAACAACCCACTCCACATGAAAGTGTCATTGAGTACGTTACCTAGATGCAAGATCGGATAGAGACAGTGTTGCCTCTTGTTATGGAGCATATGGAGGCAGCTCAGCGAGCCCAGAGCCGAGTCTTTTATCGGCAGTCTTGGGTCGGATCTTTAACCCGGGTGATCGGGTTTTGGTTCTGGTGCTGATCGTGGACAGTAAGTTCCTGGCTAGGTGGCAGGGGCCCTACGAGGTACTCGAGAAATTGGAGATGTAAACTACAAGGTACAAATGTAGCAGGGGTAACACACACACTCTTAACTCAAATTTCTTAACTCATTGTGTCATCTTGCTTAACGCATTTAGTTGCATTTAGTTTAGATAACATGTCTCATAAAGCATGTGTGTTAACCCTGCTACATCACACCAGCCAGGGCGGCGAAAGCCGGAGCAGGTTTACCATGTGAATTTACTCAAACAGTGGAAATATAGTGAAACCTGTACAGAAGACAGCCCGCGGTCGGGTTTTCTGGGAGAAGAGGTACCGGCCCCTCTGTCTGATGCAGGAGAGGCGGCTGCCACAGTAAAAATTGCGGACAGCCTCTCCTCTAAATAGACTCAGGAGGCCAGGGAATTTGTTAGTCGGAACACAGATGTGTTCTTGGACCTCCCTGGACGCACTTCCATAATCCAGCATGACATTGTCACTGAGCCTCAGGCAAAAGTCCGAGCCTCAGGCAAAAGTCCGATTAAAACCATACCGGGTGCCCGAGGCTCGGCAACAAGCCATATTGGAGGAGGTTCAGCTAATGTTGCATCTAGACGTCATTAAGGAGTCAAAAAGGGAGTGGGCCAGTCCTATAGTATTGATACCCAAGCCGGAAGGTTTTGTAACGACTTTCGAAAACTTAATAAGGTTTCCAAATTTGATGTGTATCTCATGCCCCTGGTGGATAAGCTCATCGAGAGGTTATGACAAGCCCGGTATTTTTCTGTTTTGGACCTCACGAAAGGATACTGGCAGGTGCCCTTAACAGAGGCTGCCAAAGAGAAAACTGCCTTCATCACGCCTGAGGGGCTGTATCAATATACGGTCTTACCCTTTGGTCTGCATGGCGCCCCCGCCACTTTTCAGCGACTAATGGACATTGTGTTTTGTCCACATCGTTGGTACGCTTTGGTATACCTTGACGATATTGTCATCCACACTACCAACTTGGAAAGTCACCTGCCCAAAGTGCAGGCTGTAGTGGACTCGGAAAGCTAACCTAACCACTAACCCAAAAAAATGTGCGATAGGGTTAGAAAAGACCAAGTACCTCAGGTATGTCATTGGGCGCGGAGTCATCAAACCCAAAGTGAACAAAATAGAGGAGATCCCGAATTGGCCTGTCACCGCTAGGCAAATAAAGTAATTCCTGGGAATGGTGGGCTATTACATGAGTTTTTCCCCCACTTTGCTACTCTAGCCGCGCCCTTGACAGGACTCTTGAAGGGACACAACTGTCAATGATGGTTCGCTGGGATGATCGGGTGGAAGAGGCTTTCTTCGCTTTGAAGTCGGCCCTGTGTGGGTCCCCGGTTTTGCCCGACTTCAAAAGGGAGTTTATAGTACAGACCGATGCGTCTGAGGTGGGTCTCGGTGCTGTGCTGTCTCAAGAAGTCAACGGTGAGCAGCATCCCATTGTCTTCCTCATCCGTAAGTTCACCCCAGCCGAGACCTGGTATAGTATAGTGGAGAGATAGTGCCTGGCTATCAAGTGGGCACTAGAATCTTTCCGCTATTATTTATTTGGGAGAGAATTCCGCCTGGTGACTGACCACTCCCCTCTCTAGTGGATGAGCCAGGCCAAGGACAGAAATGCCTGGGTCACCCTATGGTTTCTCTCCCTACAAAACTTTAAGTTTTCGGTGGAACACAGGGCAGGCTGGTTACAGGGAAACGCGGATGCCCTGTCCCGGGTATACTGTCTGGCGTGTGTTCACCCCCTCAGGGTTGAACAAAGGGGAGGCGTATGTGACACAGTGAGAGGTTTGGTCTGGGAACACAGGTATTTTTCTCCCAGCATGTGCTGCTGGGCTGATTTACAGCCAGGTGAGGTCAAATACCGGACCGGATTTTAAATGCCATACCGGGTTTTGGCAGCACCTGGCTGTCCTTAAATAGGCAGCTGGGCTCAGAAGCCAGGTCTCTATGATGGGATCTGGTGCCTTGTGTCTGGATGAAGGCTTGCTACCTGTTTGGCGTGAAAACAGGTTGGTGCTGCTATCAGCAAGGACTCTGAGGAAGAATTGCTGCATGGTGTGAATTACCACCAACACCGCAAGGTGACTTTTTGTTTGAATATGACTGCTTGTTTTGTCACTTACCTAAAGTGTGAATAAAACACTAAACTGTTTGATTCAAAGAACTTGTTGTTGCCTCTATACTGCGTCCGCTAATCCTGTCTACCAGAGCGAGTCCCCACAAACGTGATGGAGAAATGAATCAAGCCAGCAAAGAAAGCAATATGGAGAATCAAAATACATTAGTAAGTGCCTTCTATTAATTTTGTCTACATGATAAATGCCATTTGCTGAAGTGAGACAACCCCTTTACCCCAGCCAGTAAAATGTGCCTAAATAAAATTAAATAAAGTATACTTACTTGCCCACAGTGCTGTCATTCCAGTACCCTGGCTCCCTTCCTCGATGCATTGGGTCCTTGCTGGGCTGAAAGTAGCTTGGTCCTGTGACAAATCAGTGGTCTCGGCGGTCACATGTGTTTGAACAGTACAACACATGTTGAAATGTATGTAACTGCTGAGGCCAGGGACTGGCCACAGGGGACACAGAATTAAACCTCTTTTGGTCTGACGGGGACTCCTGTCAATCAACACAATGAAGGGGACATGGTTCTCTTCAGTTTTTACTCTGGCACAATGGCTTTTATGAGCAATGTACAAAAGGTCCTATATTCCACATTCAGACTCTCCGGTTGGGGCTACATGGAAATTTTGGCCATGCCAGTGCGACTACCACCCTAGAATCGCAAAAAAATTCAACTACTGCTGTACTGCCACAGAGCAATTGCTAGTTGCTGTGGTCAAAGTCATAATGTGGCCCCCGCCTTATCTGCAATGCTATGTATAGGAGCTAAGTGTTATTGTGGGGGGAAACCCCTTTGCTTCTTGGAGAGCCTCTTTCAAGAGGTATTCCCATCTTGGACATTGGGGGCTATCGCTAGGAACCCATTCCACCTAAATTGAAGGAGTGCACAGCAAAAGAGGGCTCACAGTGCAAGCGTGCCCCTCCCCCTCCAGTCACCCTTATGGGAATTCTGAAAAAAGCTGACCATAGTGATGAATGGACAAGTGGCCATTAGTGTTGAGCGAATCGAAGTCCACAAATTTCAGGATAAATTTGATTTGCCGCCAAGCCGAATTGTCTTGTGCTTTGTGGGAGCAGATCGATTAAATCTGAAATAGTGTAAAACAAAATTTAAAAAAATCATACTTACCTCATCCATTAGCTTGTGACAGGACGGCCGCACTATCTTACATAAAGAGATCTCGCACAAAATCCCATTCACGGCGACGTATGACGTTACCATGCTGGGTGGCGTGATGACGTCATCACAAGGCGTGCAAGATTTTGCGCCAATCTTCAAGCAAGATGGCAGCGGCCGTCCCGTCGTGAGCTAATGGATGAGGTAAGTATGATTTTTTTATTTGAGACTCTGTTTATATCAGATGCCGCGATCATGTATGATTGCGGCATCTGAGGGGTACAATGACGGGGAGCGATGCAATCGCTGCTTCCTGTCATTGCACCCAAAACTTACAAAGAAATGCGCTTCATGACGAAGTAATTCATCATGAAGCCAATTTTTTCTGTAAAATTCGGCCAAGCAGCTGAATTGAACTTTTGAATAATTCACTCATCACTAGTGGCCATGTATGCGCAGTGCGCTATTCATCCACTGCTATGGCACGTCAGGGAGGCCCGTTCTGGAAATTGTTGTGGGTCTCACCTCCGGGGCCTGCTGCTATCTGACATGGATAGCATATACTAGCAATATGCCATCATTGTCTGAGATGGGCAAACCCCTTTAATTTGATGCCTATGTTAACTGTAGGCACAGTATTATTACAAAACTTTCTCGGTTGGGTCATTTAGGGATCCTGACAGTTTCTTCTTGACGGAGCCAGAGGCCCATATCATACTTTGCAGTTTTCATCAGCAGAAATCTTTCATTTTAAATCTGTACCAAGGGAAATAGATCAAATTTCAAACCTCCGCATTGAGGTATATGCCACTTCTGCCCCTGAGAACATAATTACATTTTTGCCATCAGACTGAATCTTCGACCAAAGCTGGCAAACAAACCGAAGAGATATAGAGCTTAAACAACACATCTATCATAAATTCAGCTGATAAAATATCTGGAAAATACAGTCTTTCCAGGAATAGCAATGCTGATTTCATCAGTATATTAGTTCAGATTTGGAACTGTCAGACAGTACAGTAGGAGCCTCGCTACGTTCTGCTGCCAGAAACTTCTGCTAACAAAGTTTTAAAGGAAAAGAAACACAAGAAGAAAATATCTAATATCCATATTCCAAACTGTTTAAAGGGAGTCTGTCACCTATATTTCACCAATATAACTAAGAGCACTGCCCCATAGAAGATTGCATACGCAACCCAAGCATACCTGTGTGCACTTTGTGTCTTTATTCCATGTCCAGGAAAAGCTCCTAAGTGTCCCAGCTCTGCTGCTGCAAGTGCCCAAAGCAAACCAGACTGAAGAGGGGAGGGCTGCTTTCGCTGCTCATCTTGTTTGAAAGCTGGCATTCCAACCTTTCAAACGAATACCATAATCATAGTATTATATCCACTATATCAGAAGATATGGCCGTTAGAAATCGAGTCAGGAGCTGTTTTTTTCCTTTCACTTTCAGCTGGGCCCTTGGGAGCTGTTTTCCTGGACATGGAATACAGACACATAGTACACACAGGTATATCTGGAATGTGTCTGCCATCTTCTATGGGGCAGTGCTCTTAGTTTTATTGGTGAAAATTAGGTGACAGACTCCCTTTAACGTTGTTACAGCTCCATCAATAATTCCATACTGAAGCGCAAGGAAGGCTAGCACATGGAGGAAACATTAAAGGCTATGCACACCTTTGGGGGCAATTTTTTTTATTATTGTACTCATTGTAAGCTAAAATATTTTTTTAATTGGTCTTTATTAAAAATATGGCTTCCTTTTTTCTGCACAGATCTGACATGCTCTAGTAGCCCCCTTTGGATTTCTGTCTTTCCGTCAGACCAGGAGCTGACAGACTCCTTATCTCTGATCTCTGACCTCCTAAACACTAATTTAAAGCTCAGTTCTTATCTTACTGATAAGAATGTGGCTTAAATAAATGTTTATGACCTCTCAGTAGTTTAGAGATAAGGTTTATTAGATGACCAGCACAAACTAAAAGTGAAAAGTACCAGTCACACAGCTTGAAAAACTGTTAACTCTTAATGACAGAACAGCTCAATATTTTTAATAAAGGCCAATTGAAAAAAAGATTTTTAGCCAAAAATGAGTAGAATACAATAATAAAAAAATTTCCTCCTAATATGTACATAGCCTTCAAGGGAGAAGGAAATAATATTTTGTGAATTTGAGCATGGGTTTGGCAACAGAATGTAAAAAATACATATATTGCATATAAGGATGTGGAAACGGGAGCACCATTTGCCATTGCTAGTAGAGGTGGACGTTGGCTACAAAGGTGCGCAAGGGCAGACTGACAGTCTACAGTGGAGCAGCTCATCACCAAAGAGAACCAGTGAACTTTACTGTTTATGGGGCTCTGAAGCAGACGGATGCTCTCTGCACTTCTTCTAACCAAGTTGCATCTGCAGAAAAGGCTTTAGTTTTCATGGCAGTATGGGATGTTTTGTCTGTCAAGTCACTTTTTCTGCTTCATTAAACGGATGGACGTTGCCATGTCGGGTGAGAAACATCAGAGAAGAAATATCCTGAAATCATTGCTGGGATTGTTTTTGTGGCATTCCCTAGGCCATATCCTCCATGAGAAAGGCACTCTCAACTGATTTCGATATGAAGGAATCCATCCTTGCAGATCACGTACCACCATACATGTTGATTGTCTTCTCTGAGAAGGATGGAATTTTCCAGCAAGACAATGCAACATGTCACGCTAAAAATATCTGACATTGGTTAGAAGAGCATGACCAAGACTTCCAAGTACTACCCTGGCCCTCTAATTCCTCAGACTTGAACCCAACTGAACATCTCTAGAACCCCCTCCATCATCCTGTTTGCTCCATGGATTCTGCCCCACACACCTTCCAGCAGTTGTGGGATGCACTGCAGTCAGCATGGCTCCAGATACCTGTGACAAACTAAACGGGACCTTATTGAGTCACTTCCAGCCCGTCTAGCTGCTGTCCATGTTGCCCACAACAGCTATTCTGGATATTAGCTTGTGATCATAATAATGTGACTCAACTGTGTAGATTTACATTATTACTACTCTAAAGGGGTGCTTTATAGAAGGGCTTTGTTACTGCTGAGCCATTTTAGTGGGGGCTTTACTTCTACTAGGGGTTCTTTGGGCACATTGTTAATACTGTGGATACTGTTGGGGCATTATTATCATTATTGGGAACAATATGGAGGGTACTTACTACTATTATTATTTATTAATAAAGCACCATTCATTCCATGTCATGGTACATATGATAAGAGGTACACATACATAATACAAAACAACTGCACTAAGCATGAACAAGACGAGTTACAAATTGGTACAGAAGGAGGGGGACACACTCTTGGGGAACAATCTTGCTATTGGGGGTACTGTAGGCACTATTACTATTGAAGGCAGTCTGGGAGCACATATTTGTATGGCAATATCGTTTCTGAAGTATAATATTTCTCATGGGGCGTTCTAGTATGTCTGTTATTGTACTGAATTGGCTCTGTGATCTGAACTGACTGCATCATAGTGATTTATGATACAGTCAGTTCCTATCTCATAGCGGGTCTATTGTACTGTGCTCACATTATTGAGTTTAGTACAAGAGATCCCAGATCAGGAAAGGCTCACTGTATTATAAATCACAAAATGGGGGGGCAAAAACAAAATAAGTATATATAAATAAGATTACAAAATACGAGAGAATAGCGGTATGCAGGGATACATTTATAATAAAACAATTTACTTACAAAAGAAGCTATTGAGTCATCTGCTGTGCCGTCCTCTGCTTGCTTCCGCGGATTCTTTCCCCTTCTTTCTGTCTCTCGTCAGTGCGCAGGCGCACTGTTATGGGGGATCTGTGGAAGACACACTGTTATGGGGGCATCTGTGGATGACACTGTTATTATGACTCTCATTAGCCCTCATTATGCCTCTCATCACTCCCATATCAGCCCCCATGCCTCTCATTAACCCCTATATCAGCCCTTATGCTTCATTAGCCTCCATTATAAGCCTTTATGCCTCATTAGCCCCCATTATTCCTCTTATTTGCCCCCATTATGCCTCGTATCACCCCAATATCAGACCCCATGCCTCTTATTAGCCCCCATATCAGCCCTTATGTCTCATTAGCCCCATTATAAGCCCCTATGCCTCATTAGCACCCATTAAGCTTCCTATTAGCCCCCATTTTGCCTCTCATCACCCCCATATCAGCTCCCATGCCTCTCATTAGCCCCCATATCAGCCATGATGCCTCATTAACCCACATTATGCCTCTTATTAGCCCCATATGCCTCATTAGCGCCCATATGCCTAATTAGCTCACATATGCCTCATTAGTACCCATTGTGTCTCTAATTAGCCCCATTATGCATCTTATTAGCCCCCATATGCCTCTCATTAGCCCCATTATGCATCTTATTAGCCCCCATATGCCTCATTAGCCCCATTATGCCTCTATTAGTCTAATTAGCCCCATTATGTCTCTAATTAGCCCCCATTATGCCTCTCATTAGCCCCTATTATGCCTCTTATTAGTGCCCATATGCCTCATTAGCCCCCATATGCCTCATTAGCTCCCATATGCCTCATTAGCTCCCATATGCCTCTAATAGTCTAATTAGCCCCCATTGTGTCTCTCATTAGCCCCCATGATGCCTCTCATTAGCCTCCATTATGCATATTATTAGCCCCCATATGCCTCATTAGTCCCATTATGCATCTAATAGTCTAATTAGCCACCATTATGCCTCTTATTAGCCCCTATTATGCCCCAGCAGCCTCATTTTTTATAAAATAAAAAACCACTTACCTCTCCTGCTCCTGGACGCCACCTGCAATTTTCTTTCTCCTCAGTCAACTGCGCTACTGAACTGGCACACACAGCATGAGGTCACAGAGCGCCCTCACGCTGTGCGCAGCCCTGCACAGCCGACAGCCGAGGACCAGGAAGTGGTAAGTACATAGCGTTCACCACTGCCTGGTCCTTCGCTCATTAGTATTCACCTGGAGCTCAAGAGGCAGCGCAGCTGCTTTGGGGAATCAGCGGGGGGGGGGGGGGAACCCGGGGGGCAAAGAACAACCTAGGGGGGGCAATTGCTCCCCCTCACCCCCCTCTAGCGACGCCACTACTGTCTGCTGCCGGCTGGGGACCACAGATCATTAGAGTAACTAGGTAAGTATTTACTTCCTGTGAAGGGGCACATATCTGGGAATAACTATTGTGAAGGGGGCACATGTGGGCATTACAACTGTGAAGGGGCACATGTGGGCATTACTACTATGAATGGGGCACATGTGGACATTACTATTATGAAGGGAGCAAATGTGGACATTACTACTGTGAAGGGAGCACAATGTGGGCAAAACTAGGGTGAGGTGCACAGTGTGGGCATAACTACTGTGAAGGGCACAGTGTGGGCATAACTAATGTGGTGGGTACAGTGTGGGTATAACTACTGTGATGGGCACAGTGTGGGCATAGCTACTGTGTGGTGGCATAAAGGGTAAATAATCACTATGTGGGTGCATTAAGGGGACTGGGTGGGATTGGGTGTGTAAAGTTATGTTTTGGGTGTGGCCTAGTTTTGAAAAAATTTGCCAAGGTGTGCTATGCTCAAAGCACATATTGTCCCTCTTTGTGTTTTTCAGACGTTGGGAGCTATGGGTGTGAGTCTGAAGGGAGAAGCAACACAATTCTCTCAAGATACCTACTTATAACCTGAAGACTTTGACAAAAGTGCAAAGTAGGACTAGACAAAAAAGTTAGCTGAAAAGTTTTCTTTGAGAAAGTCATCGCTGGTAGGTAACATATACTTGACGCAGAAAGCGTACTCCACACATTTTGTCTCAAGTCAAGACACTTTCTAGTTAAAGTGACATTGATATATCTGCCCCTCTGTGTGGGAAACCAACCCCTGGTCAGAAGGTCTATTAGGACATTTGGATGACATCATAGATGAAGGTCTCCTGGAATCCCAACCCCTCCTCTAGAGTAGGAAGAAAGTAGTAAAGAGAAAGGTTCTTCCTCCGGCAGACATACTGTTTCAAGGGAATAAGTGGTCCACCTGCAGCTTCTCCCTGAGGATAGAGCAGACAGTAGAGCAAGAGAGGAGGAAAGAGAGATTTTCATGAATATATTTCAGAAACAGCAAATGAAAGATGTTTTCATTACATGTGAAATATTTACTAAATTGTGGAATAATATAAAGCCCTGGGTGCCCTGCTCCCACCAAATATGTAACAGTGATGTTCCGCAGAGGGATGGGGTAAGAATAAATTCAAAGGAACGGAACACAAATAAGAAAAAAGTAATTCATTCACGAGAGCATCCTGAGGAGCAAAAATCAACAGTCCCTACTGAGTGATAGAACATCAGAGCATAGGAAATGGTGGAAGAAGAGCAGCATGGGAAGTAATTAACTTTCTTAATGTTAGACTGCAGAGTGTGGATTGAAGCACTGAACCTGGCAACCAGGACACAGCTTCATCCGACGTATGACTGATATGTACACAAGCCCATAGGAAAGTGGAAGCTGTTGTCCCATCTGCTGCTCAAGTGACACATTCGAGGAAGTGAAAATCCCACAAGATCTTCCTCTGATAGGATACAATGCCTTAATTTGTTCTAGCTTTACAGCCAACTGTAAGTAGAGTCATTTGTGATTTCTCAAAAGGTGAAAAATACAAAGCCATCTGTCGCTCAAATGAACCGCATCAGACACAGGTATGTAAATGAACACGTTCCTCTGAGGCTTCCATGTGGCGAAAAAGGATTTGCTGTAGCTTTGCAAAATACCTTGTACAATGAATGAAAATACATCCTCATCACCAATCCAATGAAATATTGTGATGGTAGAGGTATCTGTTCAAGCCCAGTAAAAAGCTGATGCTGCATATGGCTTCACACCAGTCTCCGAGGTCTACTCCTGGAAGAAAAATAATCCTAATGACTCCTTTCCTCCAGAACCTGTTCATCACTTTCATTAGACACAGCTCCTGAGGAGACCATGTGCTTGTAACAAACGGAGAGAAATAAAATTGTCCTTCCTTTCTTTGCACTAATTGGATGCTGATTAGTTCAGAACACTTCGCCAAAGAGACCCATGCTTTTTGATATGGAATGTGTTGCTATTATTTCCCATTCAAGGACCATCTGTGTATACTTTTGAAAGGCAAATGACTGGACAGATTTGTGCCCCACTCTATAGCCATAACTTAGCCATAGTTTGCATGCATTCTGTAATTGAAATTAAAAAAAAGTATACCAGCTGGGAATAGACTTTAAATATAACATATATCACCTTCTAGTCAAGATTCAGGAGGAGTTATTTAGTAGGGCTGAAAGAGTGTACCCTGTGGCACCACCAAAAAGCATGGTAAAACCTCTTATGGTGCTGGTGTAATCACTATTAGGCCCCTTGCAGACGAGCGGGTGCAATTCATTTTCAATGGGTCCGGATTCAGTGCGGGTGCAATGTGTTCACCTCACGCATTGCACCAGCGCAGAAATCTCGCCCGTGTGAAAGGGGCTTAAAAGCGTAGCAGGTGTTTACTATGGGGCTCCTAGTCAGATGGGGCATAGCGTTGAACAATTTCCCATGTTTTCCCTAACACTGTCACAATGGTAATGTGCAACATCCCCTGCAAACAGGTTAAGGGAGAGGTCACTTTTTCGTTTCATTTTCTGTTCTTCTGATCTGTCAGAAGAACAGAAAAACCTGGATCCTGTTGCACATTTGGCATCCGTTTGAGACATTTCTGTATTAGATCCATTATTTTAGACAGAAAAAAAAAAATTCTGCATGCAGGACTTATTTTACATCTAAAGAAACATATCTCAGACGGAAATAGCTCAAACGGATGCCAAATGTGTAACAGGATCATTTTATTTTATTTTTTTACAGGATCCTTTACACAACTTAAAGGCTATGTACACCTTCAGTGGCAATTTTTTTTATTATTGCATTGTACTTACTTTAAGCTAAAGATCATTTTTTAAAATTGGTCTTTATTAAAAATAAGGAACCTAAAAATAAGGAACCTTTTTTTTGTGTAAATAGCTGAGATGCTGTAGTAGTAGCCTGTGGATTTTCTGTCTTTTCCATCATGCGGGCAGCAGACAGACTCCTTATTTCCGCTCTCAGACCTTATAAACATTCACCAAAGCTCAATCTTTATTTTACTGATAACAATGTGGCTTAAATAAGTGTTTATGACCTCTTAGTAGTTTACAGATAAGGTTTATTAGATGACTGGCACAAAGTGAAAGTACCAGTCACACAGTTAGAAAAACAGTTAACTCTTTGTGACAGAATGGCTCAATATTTTTAATAAAGGCCAATTGAAAATATGATTTTTATCCAAGAAAGAGTAGAATGCAATCATAAAAAAAATTGCCATCAAAGGTGTATATAGCCATTAAATGGGTATTCCAGTAACAGTTTTCGCTTAACTACCAGAAAGTGATAAATGTTAGATCAGTGGGCATGTACGGACTGGGAACTTAAAGTGGACCTGGAAAAAACCTAAAAGTGGCTCCATGTTGTAGCCAGGTCCAAATTGACCGAAGGTGGGTGTCACGGATGGTGTAACAGAAAACAAGAAGTTACAAATAAGGATCCGACTGGCTTGATCCAAAACTAAGAAACAAAAGTTCCTGAAGCTCTCCCTGTCTTCTCAGCCTATGCAAAGATCTCAATGATAGAAAGTTGCATGTCCACGAACCTAGACTGAGTGACACCTGCAAACCCTATAATAGTGAGGGGACATGACCACCGGCTCCCTGCACTTAATACGGAGGGAGTCAGGGTCACCTAGAATCAAGCCAACAGGAAAACAACAAATACAGAAATAGACTTACTGAAGAACCAGCTGTAGAAACTTCAAGCAGAGAACACAATCCAGGAAGTAGTATAAACCGCAAAGTGAGGCAGTATGGGAGGAGATATATAGGGAGGCAATCACTGCTAATAGATGACAGCTGGGAGAGAGAGGAGAGATGTCAAAGCGAAAGCAAAACAAAAGAACATCATGCAGGAGGTACTGAAGAACGTCTATCAGAACTTCTCAGAGATCTGGCGGTGACAGTACCCCTCCCTCTACGAGGGGAATCCGGACACTCAGAGCCCACCTTCTCAGGATGGGACCTATGAAATGCCCTGAGAAGACGAGTGGCCTTAATGTCCGCCACTGGAACCCACATCCTCTCCTCAGGACCATAACCCTCCCAATGAACGAGGTACTGAAGAGAACCGCGGACAATACGAGAGTCCACAATCCTAGAGAGCTGAAATTCAAGATTACCATCAACCACAATCGGAAGAAGGAGGCAAAGAGGAGGGTACAGTGGGTTAGACATAAGGTTTTAATAGGGACTTGTGAAAAACATTATGGATATTCCAAGTCTGAGGAAGATCAAGACGGTAGGCAACGGGATTGATGACGGACAAGATTTTGTAAGGCCAAATAAACTTAGGACCCAACTTCCAGGAGGGAACCTTCAATTTGATATTCTTAGTAGACAACCACACCAGATCACCAACATTCAGGTCCGGACCAGGCACACGTCTCTTATCCGCCACACGCTTATATCTCTCACTCATGCTCTTTAGATTATCCTGAATCTTTTGCCAAATAGATGACAAAGACGAGGAGAATCTGTCCTCATCAGGTAAACCAGAAGCCCCCTCTCCAGAGAATGTCCCAAACTGCGGATGAAACCCATATGCACCAAAAACTGGTGACTTATCAGAGGACTCCTGACGACGGTTATTTAAAGCAAACTCAGCAAGGAAGAGAAAAGAACACCAATCCTCCTGATTCTCCGCCACAAAACAGCGCAGATATGTCTCCAGATTCTGATTGACGCGCTCTGTCTGGCCATTCGACTGTGGCTGGAAAGCAGAAGAGAATGACAACCGAACTCCCAAGCGAGAACAGAAGGCCTTCCAGAATCTGGAAACAAACTGCGTGCCCCTATCAGAGAATTATTCTGAAGGGATTCCATGCAGTTTGACAATGTGATCAATAAATGCCTGCGCCAGCGTTTTAGCATTGGGCAAGCCAGGAAAAGGAACAAAATGCGCCATTTTGCTAAAACGGTCCACCACCACCAAAATCACAGTCTTCCCCGAGGAACGAGGCAGGTCCGTAATGAAATCCATGGACAGATGTGTCCAAGGATGGGAAGGAATGGGTAACGGAAGGAGAGGACCCGATGGCCGTGAATGAGGGACTTTGGCACAAGCGCAGGTCTCGCAGGCTGCCACAAAACCCTCAACCGACTTACGAAGAGCCGGCCACCAGAATCTCCGAGCAATGAGATCCACTGTAGCTCTACCCCCCGGATGCCCTGCAAGGACAGTATCGTGGTGCTCCTTAAAAACCTTGTGTCGCAAAGCGAGAGGCACAAACAACCTCCCAGGAGGACAAAGATCAGGAGCCTCTGCCTGGGCTGCCTGAACCTCTGCCTCCAATTCAGGATAAAGAGCAGACACAACCACCCCCTTCAGCCAAAATGGGACCCGGGTCTTCAAAGTTCCCCCCTCCCAGAAAACAACGTGACAGGGCATCCGCCTTCACATTCTTAACCCCAGGGCGGAACGTGACAACAAAATTAAACCTTGAAAAGAACAAAGACCATCTGGCCTGTCTCGGGTTCAGACGCTTGGCTGACTCCAAGTAGGCCAGATTCTTATGGTCGGTAAACACAGTAATAGGGTGTCTGGATCCCTCTAGCCAATGGTGCCATTCCTCAAAAGCTAACTTGATGGCCAACAACTCCCTATCTCCCACATCGTAATTTCTCTCTGCGGAGGAGAGTTTCTTCGAGAAAAAGGCACACGGTCGCCATTTGGCAGGAGAGGGACCCTGAGACAAGACCGCACCCACACCCACCTCAGAAGCGTCCACCTCAACTATGAAGGGCAGAGAGATATCAGGTTGTACCAAGATGGGAGCGGAAGGAAAACTCTCCTTGATATTAGAAAAGGCCTTACGCTGCTCCACCGACCAGGAGGAAAAATCTACCCCCTTTCTAGTCATATCAGTGAGTGGCTTAACAACAGAGGAATAATTCAAAATGAACTTCCTGTAATAATTGGCAAAACCCAAAAAGCGCATCAGCGCCTTCTGATTCTCAGGAAGCTCCCACTCAAGCACAGCGTGGACCTTCTCGGGGTCCATGCGAAAACCAGAAGCGGAGAGAAGAAACCCCAGAAATTGAATTTCTGGAACCGCAAACACACATTTTTCCAGTTTAGCGTACAATTTATTCTCCCGCAGAATGAGCAAGACCTGACATAGGTGGTCCTTATGAGTTTTAAAATCAGGAGAAAAAATCTAAATGTCATCTAGATACACTAGTACAAATTTCCCCATTAAATGATAAAAAAATGCTGTTCACAAAATGCTGGAAGACGGCTGGAGCATTCATCAAACCAAAAGCCATAACCAAATTCTCAAAATGGCCTTCAGGGGTATTTAAAGCCGTCTTCCATTCGTCTCCTTCTCTGACCCTGACAAGGTTGTATGCCCCTCTTAAATCCAACTTGGAAAAAACCTTAGCCCCAACAATCTGGTTAAACAGGTCCGGGATCAGAGGAAGCGGATAAGGGTCATGAATAGTGATACTGTTCAGCTCCCTGAAATCCAGACATGGTCTTAAAGAACCATCTTTTTTCTTAACAAAATATAAAACAGCGGCAACAGGTGACTTCGAGGGTTGTATGTGTCCCTTTCTCAGGCTCTCAGAGATATAAGTACGCATAGCGACCCTTTCAGGTTGGGAGAGATTGTATAAACGAGATTTAGGCAGCTTGGCGCCTGGGATGAGATTAATAGGGCAATCGTACTCCCTGTGAGGGGGCAGCTCCTGAACACCACTCTCAGAAAACACATCCGAAAATTCAGAGAGAAAAGATGGTACAGTCTTAGTAGAAACCTCTGAAACAGATGTCGAGAGGCAATTCTCTCTGCAAAAGTCACTCCAACCATTTATTTGCCTCGCTTGCCAATCAATGGTGGGGTTATGTTTAGTGAGCCAGGGTAGCCCCAATACTAGAGGAGTAGGTAACCCGCTTAGGACGAAACATGACACATCCTCAACATGAGCATCACTCACAATCAAACGGATATTGTGAACTATGCCTTTTAACGATTTTTGAGAAAGTGGAGCGGAATCAATAGCAAAAACAGGTATGTCCTTTCCCAAAGTGCATACCTGGAAACCATGTGTTATAGCAAATTGATTATCAATGAGATTGACAGCTGCTCCACTATCTACAAAAATCTCACAAATAATGTTCTTGCTCTCTAGCGCCACCCTGGCAGGTAGGACAAAACGGGAACTACAAGCAAACGGAAAAACACTTCAATTTCCGTATCAACCTTGCTAATAGTAACAGATGGAACGTTTTTAGAGGACTTTTTTCTTTTTGTTTCTTATATTACTCTAAAAAACTGCCTGAATCTCCTAGAGGGACAAACATTTGCCAAATGATTTATACCTCCACAACAGAAACAAACCCTCCTCTGAGAGCTGAATCCTTTGTTGTCAGAGGCAAGCAAACCTAGCTGCATGGGCTCCTCCTCAGAAGGGATTGAGAGAGACTGAGACCCCTGTGCACTGAATGAGACAGCCCCACTGTCCTTGGACTGAGTATGACAGGAAGGAGTGATCTCTCCTCTCTCTCTAAGACGCCTGTCAATACGAACGGCCCGAGACATGGCAGACTCCAAGGAGGTAGGTCTCTCATGAAAGGCAAATGCATCTTTCAATCCCTCTGAAAGACCATGGCAAAATTGACTTCGGAGTGCAGCATCATTCCAACCAGTATCAGCTGCCCATCTCCGAAATTCTGAACAGTATATCTCTGCGGACTGTTTACCCTGGCATAAAAGACGCAGTTTAGATTCAGCCAGAGCAATACGATCCGGATCATCATATATCTGACCCAGGGCTACAAAAAATTCATCCACTGATCGGAGGGGCCGTGCCCCCACCGGCAGCGAAAAGGCCCAAGACTGAGCGTTATCCCTGAGCAGTGAGATGATGATCCCCACCCTCTGCTCCTCATCACCAGAGGAATGGGGAAGTAGGCGAAAATGGAGTTTGCAAGCCTCTCTAAACTGAACAAAATTCTCACTACCCCCAGAGAAGGTATCCGGAAGCGAGATCTTAGGCTCGGAACAAACTCCATGAACGCAAGCAGAACCGGTCACCTGAAACAGAGATACAGTTTTACGGAGCTCTGCGACCTCCAGTGAAAGACCCCGCATGCGGTCCGTCAAGGCTAAAACCGGATCCATGCTTAAGACGGTTTTGGCGGTTTATAATGTCACGGATGGTGTAGCAGAAAACAAGAAGTTACAAATAAGGATCCGACTGGCTTGATCCAAAACTAAGGAACAAAAGGGTGAGCCCTATTAAAGCCCTGAAGCTCTCCCTGTCTTCTCAGCCCATGCAAAGATCTCAATGATAGAAAGTTGCATGTCCACGTACCTAGACTGAGTGACACCCTATAATAGTGAGGGGACACGACCACTGGCTCCCTGCACTTAATACGGAGGGAGTCAGGGTCACCTAGAATCAAGCCAACAGGAAAACAAAAAATACAGAAATAGACTTACTGAAGAACCTGCTGTGGAAACTTCAAGCAGAGAACATAATCCAGGAAGTAGTATAAACCGCAAAGTGAGGCAGTATGGGAGGAGATATGTAGAGAGGCAATCACTGCTAATAAATGACAGCTGGGAGAGGGAGGAGAGATGGCAAAGCGAAAGCAAAACAAAAGAACATTAGGCAGGAGGTACTGAAGAACGTCTATCAGAACTTCTCAGAGATCTGGCGGTTACAGTGGGGCAACATAAGTAACCAGGGACAACAGAAGTAGGCAGGTCCTGCAATACTGTAGTAAAGCACAAATTACCACCCCAGCAGAACCAAATAGCACAGTGTAGCACAAAATACTACTGCCTTCAACACAGTATTCAACTGGATCACCTCCCTGAGAACGGTGATACATTTGAGTTCAGAAGGGCACCTATGGCTTTACCTGATGCTCGTAGCATTAATTTATGATTAGAGCATCAGATTGCTATTTACATTGGGCCACCGGGACATTTCCCTGCATTGCTGAGGAAAATGAAGTTTTGATATATGCAAATTAGCCTCTAGGGGCAACGGGGAGTTGCTCTTACACATACTGTAGAGGCTCTGCTCTCTCCACTTTGATTGACAGGACCAGGCAGTAAAAAAATATATGGCCCTATCAATCACAGTTCAGAAGGCTTAGCAGTTGCAGAGACCAAAGAGCCTCTAAGTGTAACAGTAACACCCCTGTTGCTCCTAGATATTAATTTGCATATATTAAAACCTCATTTTTCTCAGCAGTGCAGACACATATGAGCATGGGACCAACACAGATGCCTTCTGCTGCCAAGCGCACATGTAAGGGTGAGTTCACAACACCGTTATGGATTCTATTATTGTTTTCTGTTATAACAATGTTATAATAGAAAATAAAGGAATCCATAAGACGGAAGTCAAAACGGGCGCCTTTAAGAGGCATTCCATTTTGATCCGTTATAATAGAAAGAAGTCTATGGTGAATCATAACGGATCCGTCTGGTTTCCGTTATACAAGACAGAAAGCAAAGTGCTGTCAACAGGACTTCTTTTCCATTCCATTATGCTGGCTTTAGACTTATATTATGAAGAATCAAAACTGAATGCCTCTTAAAGGCTTCCGATTTGTCTTCCGTCTTATAGATTCAATTTTTTTCCCGAACTAAAATAACGAAACTGAATAGCGGAATCCATAACGGTGATGTGAACTCACCCTAACAGGTCAGCCAGTTTCATAAGTACAAAGCTGCTGACAGATGCCATTTAAAATATGTATTTTCAAAACTTACCACTAGTCACTATGACCGAACCCTCTTGTATTACAAAGATATGATTGTGATCGGATGTTTTATGTATTATGTATATTTGGCGCATAAATACGTTTGGTATGGGGATCAGGTTTCTCTGTTGCATCATCTTCCCATAAAATGAATCATCACATGTAAGAATTATTCATTTGTAATGTCTCTGTGGGTTTATTTTGCAAGTCATCAATCAGAATGCATGGATGCTTCAATAATAAGCTTATATGAGTTACAGTAGCTTCATATCAATTATATATGAGTCTTGGTGCCTTACATTTCAACTAATATAACCTCGACAATGTAAGAGATGGAGAGCAATAATGTAACACGCATTAAGTGACTTTTATAAATATGCCAAAAAATATTAAAACCTATAAAAAATATATTTTTTAAAACATGTAAACCCCAAATAAGCCAGATATTAACACAGAAGTTGGAATTTATCCGCACTGGTGTTTCATACACCTTCCTTTAGTTCTGCACTTAATGTGCCTAGTTTTCTGAAAAGTGGTGAGGATGGTGTGAATGGGTAAAAAGCTGCAACATTTTCCCCCCAATAAATGTCTCCAGACTTACATGCTATTGAGCATCTGTGGGGCATCCTCAAACAGAGGAGCGGAGGATTGCAATGTCTCTATCCACCACCAACGTGATGTCGTCATGGAGGAGTGGAAGAGGATTCCAGTGACAACCTGTGAAGCTCTAGTGAACTCCATGCCCAATAGAGGGCAGTGCTGAAAAATAATGGTGGCCATGTAAGAGCTCCCACCACGTTCCTGTCCATAATGGTCGCTGTATCCTGCCCACTACGCCAAGATGTAAGCCGTGTACCGGAATGGGCTCCCCAGGATACTGTGAAGTCACAAAGGAGGAAAGCAACTCCAACACCAGCTTTTGGCAAAACAGAATTTTATCTAAATGTGGCAATAAACACAACCACAAATGCTGAGAACATACAATCAATTTACGTACACCCAGCCCAAAGGCTGAGACCCTTGTGCTGCACAGCACGGCGCCCTCCAATGGATGCAGTAGGAAAGGGCAGTAATTTACCTACTGGCGGGCTGTCACGGACGGTGTACAGGAAACAAGGCAAAACAACATGCATAAATGACTCGCTGGATCCAGAAGCTAAGGAACAAAAGGGGGACCCCTGTAGAAGACCTGGGACTTTCCCTGGCTGCTCAGCCTATGCATAGATCCGAATGGTGGAGGTATGCATATCCACGTACCTTGACTATATAATCCCTGAGCACCCTGCAATAATGAGGGGACACGACCACCGGCTCCCTACACCAGACACGGAGGGAGTCAGGGTCACCTGGGATCCAGCAAACAGAAAATAACAGATAACAGTATAACACTTAACTTTGTAGAGGAGAGGAGAACCAGATGGGCATGCACACATACTCCAGGAAGAAATATAAGCCGCCCAGAAAAGCATTCTGGGGAAGAATTTAAAGGGAAACAATTAGTCCAACACATAACAGCTGAGAGACGCTAATGAGAGGAGGAGCTGAATACCACAACACAGAACTCAAGGAGGAGGTTCTGAAAGGCCTCTGTCAGAGCTTCTCAGCTGTCTGGTTGTGACAGTACCCCTCCCTCTACGAGTGGACTCCGGACACTCAGAACCCACCTTCTCAGGATGGGACCTATGGAAAGCCTTGATGAGACGAGAGGCTTTAATGTCCGTCACTGAGACCCACATCCTCTCCTCAGGACCATACCCCTCCCAGTGAACAAGGTACTGAAGAGAACCGCGGACAAGACGAGAATCCACAATCCTAGAGACCTGAAATTCAAGATTCCCATCAACCATAATCGGAGGAGGAGGCAAAGGCGAGGGTACAATGGGTTGAACATAAGGTTTCAATAAGGACTTATGAAAAACATTATGGATCTTCCAAGTCTGAGGAAGATCAAGACGGTATGCAACAGGATTGATGACAGACAGGATTTTGTAAGGCCCAATAAACCTAGGACCCAACTTCCAGGAGGGAACCTTCAATTTGATATTCTTGGTAGACAACCACACCAGATCACCAACATTCAGGTCCGGACCAAGCACACGTCTCTTATCAGCCACACGCTTATATCTCTCACTCATGCTCTTTAGATTATCTTGAATCTTTTGCCAAATAGATGACAAAGACGAGGAGAATCTGTCCTCATCAGGTAAACCAGAAGACCCCTCTCCCGAGAAAGTCCCAAACTGTGGATGAAACCCATATGCACCAAAAACTGGTGACTTATCAGAGGACTCCTGACGACGGTTATTTAAAGCAAACTCAGCAAGGGACAAAAAAGAACACCAATCCTCTTGATTCTCCGCCACAAAACAGCGCAGATATGTCTCCAGATTCTGATTGACGCGCTCTGTCTGGCCATTCGACTGCGGGTGGAAAGCAGAAGAGAATGACAACCGAACCCCCAAGCGAGAACAGAAAGCCTTCCAGAATCTGGAAACAAACTGCGTGCCCCTATCAGAGACTATGTCTGAAGGAATACCGTGCAATTTGACAATGTGATCAACAAATGCCTGCGCCAGCGTCTTAGCATTGGGCAAACCAGGAAAAGGGATGAAATGCACCATTTTGCTAAAACGGTCCACCACCACCAGAATCACAGTCTTCCCCGAGGAACGAGGCAGGTCCGTGATAAAGTCCATGGACAGATGTGTCCAAGGACGGGAAGGAATGGGTAAGGGAAGGAGAGGACCTGATGGCCGTGAATGAGGGACTTTGGCACGAGCGCAAGTCTCGCAGGCTGCCACAAAACCCTCAACCGACTTACGAAGGGCATGCCACCAGAATCTCCGAGCGATGAGATCCAGTGTGGCTCTTACCCCCGGGTGCCCAGCAAGGACCGTATCGTGGTGTTCTTTAAAAATCTTGTGTCTTAAAGCGAGAGGCACAAACAACCTCCCAGGAGAACAAAGATCAGGAGCCTCTGACTGGGCTGCCTGCACCTCTGCCTCCAATTCAGGAAAAAGAGCAGAGACCACCACACCTTCAGCCAAAATGGGACCCGGGTCTTCAAAATTCCCGCCTCCCGGAAAACAACGTGACAGGGCATCTGCCTTCACATTCTTAACTCCAGGGCGGAACGTGACAACAAAATTAAACCTAGAAAAGAACAACGACCATCTGGCCTGTCTCGGGTTCAGACGCTTGGCTGACTCCAAGTAGGCCAGATTTTTATGGTCAGTAAATACGGTAATAGGGTGTCTGGCTCCCTCTAGCCAATGGCGCCATTCCTCAAAAGCCAACTTGATGGCCAACAATTCCCTATCTCCCACATCGTAATTTCTCTCTGCGGAGGAGAGTTTTCTTGAGAAAAAGGCACACGGTCGCCAATTGGCAGGAGAGGAACCCTGAGACAAGACCGCCCCCACACCCACCTCAGAAGCATCAACCTCAACTATGAAGGGTAACGAAACATCAGGTTGCACCAAGATGGGAGCGGAAGCAATACTCTCCTTGATATCAGAAAAAGCCTTACGCGCCTCTACTGACCAAGAAGAAAAATCTACCCCCTTTCTGGTCATATCAGTGAGTGGTTTAACAATAGAAGAATAATTCAAGATGAACTTCCTGTAATAATTGGCAAAGCCCAAAAAACGCATCAGCGCCTTTTGATTCTCAGGAAGCTCCCACTCAAGCACAGCGCGGACCTTCTCGGGGTCCATGCGAAAACCAGAAGCGGAGAGAAGAAACCCCAGAAATTGAATTTCTGGAACCGCAAACACACATTTTTCCAGTTTCGCATATAATTTATTCTCCCGCAGGATGAGCAAGACCTGACGTAAATGTTCCTTATGAGTTTTGAAATCGGGAGAAAAAATCAAAATGTCATCCAAATACACCAATACAAATTTTCCCATCAAATGATAAAAAATGCTGTTCACGAAATGCTGGAAAACGGCTGGGGCATTCATCAAACCAAAAGGCATAACCAAGTTTTCAAAATGGCCCTCAGGGGTATTGAAGGCCGTCTTCCATTCGTCCCCTTCTCTGACCCTGACCAGGTTGTATGCCCCTCTTAAATCTAATTTGGAAAAGACTTTAGCCCCAACAACCTGGTTAAATAGGTCCGGGATCAGAGGAAGCGGATAAGGGTCACGAATTGTGATATTGTTCAGCTCCCTGAAATCCAGACAAGGTCTTAAAGAACCATCTTTTTTCTTAACAAAGAAAAAACCAGCGGCAACCGGTGACTTCGAGGGTCGTATGTGTCCCTTTCTCAGACTCTCAGAGATATAAGCACGCATAGCGATCCTCTCAGGTTGGGAAAGATTGTATAAACGAGATTTAGGCAGCTTGGCGTCTGGGATGAGATTAATAGGGCAATCGTACTCCCTGTGCGGGGGCAAATCCTGAACTCCACTCTCAGAGAAGACATCCGAAAATTCAGAGAGAAAAGATGGTATAGTCTTAGTAGCAACCTCAGAAACAGATGTCATGAGGCAATTCTCTCTGCAAAAGTCACTCCAACCATTTATTTGCTTCGCTTGCCAATCAATGGTGGGGTTATGTTTAGTGAGCCAGGGTAGCCCCAACACTAGAGGAGTCGGCAAACCGCTAAGGACGAAACATGACACATCCTCAACATGAGCATCACTCACAATTAAACGGATATTGTGAACTATGCCCTTTAATGATTTCTGAGAAAGTGGAGCGGAATCGATAGCAAATACAGGAATATCCTTTCTCAAAGCGCACACCTGGAAACCATGAGTTATCGCAAAGTGATTATCAATGAGATTGACCGCTGCTCCACTATCCACAAAAATCTCACAAAAAATGTTCTTGCTCTCTAGCGCCACCCTAGCCGGCAGGACAAAACGGGAACTACAAGCAAACGGAAAATCTTCAATCTCCGCCTCAATCCTGCCAATAGTAACAGACGGAACATTTTTCAAAGATTTTTTCCTCTTTGTTTCTTTATTATACCCAGAGAACTGCCTGAATCTCCTAGAGGGACAAATATTTGCCAAATGATTAATACCTCCACAACAAAAACAAACCCTCCCATGCGGGCTGAATCTTCTATTGTCAGAAGCAATCAACCCCAGCTGCATGGGCTCCTGTTCAGAAGGGGCTGACAGCGACTGAGACCCCTGCGCAGAGAATGGGACCGCTGCACAGTCCTGGGACCGAGTATGACAGGAAGGAGAGATCTCTCCTCTCTCTCTAAGACGCCTGTCAATACGAACGGCCTGAGACATAGCAGAGTCCAAAGAAATAGGCCTTTCATGAAAGGCAAATGCATCTTTCAATCCCTCTGAAAGACCATGGCAAAATTGACTTCGGAGTGCAGCATCATTCCAACCAGTATCAGCTGCCCAACTCCGAAATTCTGAGCAGTATATTTCTGCGGATTGTTTACCCTGGCATAGGAGATGTAGTCTAGACTCCGCCAGAGCAATACGATCCGGATCATCATATATCTGACCCAGGGCTAAAAAGAATTCATCCACTGAACGGAGGGGCCGTGCCCCCTCCGGCAGCGAAAAGGCCCAGGACTGAGCGTTACCCCTGAGCAGCGATATAATGATCCCCACCCTCCGTTCCTCATCACCAGAAGAATGGGGAAGAAGGCGAAAATGGAGTTTGCAAGCCTCTCTAAAACGCACATAATTCTCACTACCCCCGGAGAACGTATCCGGGAGCGAGATCTTAGGCTCAGAACAAACTCCATGAACGCCAGCTGAACCGGTCACTTGAAGCTGAGAAAAAGTCCTGCGGAGATCAGCTACCTCCAATGAAAGACCCTGAAGGCGTTCAGCCAAAAGTGAAACCGGATCCATGCTTGAGACGGTTATGGCGGCTTATAATGTCGCGGACGGTGTACAGGAAACAAGGCAAAACAACATGCATAAATGACTCGCTGGATCCAGAAGCTAAGGAACAAAAGGGGGACCCCTGTAGAAGACCTGGGACTTTCCCTGGCTGCTCAGCCTATGCATAGATCCGAATGGTGGAGGTATACATATCCACGTACCTTGAATATATAATCCCTGAGCACCCTGCAATAGTGAGGGGACACGACCACCGGCTCCCTACACCAGACACGGAGGGAGTCAGGGTCACCTGGGATCCAGCAAACAGAAAATAACAGATAACAGTATAACACTTAACTTTGTAGAGGAGAGGAGAACCAGATGGGCATGCACATATACTCCAGGAAGAAATATAAGCCGCCCAGAAAAGCATTCTGGGGAAGAATTTAAAGGGAAACAATTAGTCCAACACATAACAGCTGAGAGACGCTAATGAGAGGAGGAGCTGAATACCACAACACAGAACTCAAGGAGGAGGTTCTGAAAGGCCTCTGTCAGAGCTTCTCAGCTGTCTGGTTGTGACACGGGCACAACTAAACACACCTTACCTATTAATACCCTAAAAGAACAAGAATCACTGTATGGGTGTGTGGTACAGGCTGGCCTGCGGTGCAGCACAACAGCTTAATATCTTACACAGATCTACAATATTCCCCTTACCTTAACTGTCCTGTAGCACGTGCCTGAGTATTCCTTCTGAGCAAAATGCCAGCCCTTATTGAGTTTGTGTGGATTTATCAACTTTCCAAGGTGAAATGCCCCTTTAAGTTATGGAGTCCTTGCAATGAACAGTATTAACACTTGGGGCCTGACACAAACAGAAACCCTAACTAACTAACTACAGGCCTGGTCTCAGTCTCTAGGCGCTAACACTGGGATGAGGTGCATGCACGATCTTACCGACCCAGGTCTGCTTTGCATTCGCTGGTGACTCTGAACAGAACAAACGTCTCTCCAACAAGCGTACGGACCCGCAATGTATGTTGCTTTGTTCCTCTGCTCTCATCAGCATTCCTGGCCGCAATCTTCCTTCCTCTGGACAGGATCAGGGTCTTGACACGATCAGCTTCACTCAGCTGCAGCTCTGGTATCTGAGGGTTGCTCTCACACCTGGATGCCGTCAGACTCTCTGCTCACACAGCTCCTTAGCTTCACCTACCTCTAAGATGGCTCCTCTGTTTTTTTTCTTCCTCTCCAGACCTTGTGTAAAACCCCACCTCTCTCATAAATATGAGATATATGTGCTTTATGCTGTGTTAGGAAACAGCGGCATCTTGTGGCCAAACATATATATGGAGATATATGTCTGTAGCTGTGTTAGAAAACAGCGGCATCTTGTGGCCAAACAGCAGAATGTCAGTCCAGAACATTTATTTTCAACAGTGTTCAGACAAGGAGTGCTGTTTACCCATCTCACAGCCACACAAAATATTGACACTTTGGGCACAATTGGGTCATTTTCACTTAGGGGTGTACTCACTTTTGTTGCCAGTGGTTTAGACATTAATGGCTGTGTGTTGAGTTGTTTTGAGGGCACACAATATTTACACTGTAATACAAGCTGTACACTGACTACTTTACATTATATCAAAGTGTCAGATCTTCAGTGTTGGCCCATGAAAAGGTATAATAAAATATTTACAAAAATGTGAGGGGTATCTTTTGTGAGATACTGTAGATAGAAGACTAGTGATGAGCGGCAGGGGCCGCTCATCGAATTTGAGATATTTCACAAATATTTGGTAGAATATTTGTCATATATTCGTGAATTCAAGATAATTTTAGTGAATGCGATAAATCGGCAATGTAAAAATTGCGTAATGCTAATTTGTAACGCAATATACAGGCGTGGGTCACTTTGGCTACATTTTTCAAGCTGCTAGAAGTTTCATGAGTTTCTCCTCAGACTGGAGAAAATGGTTGGCACGGCAGAACATTAGAATAGCTTTATATGCAGATAGAGTCAAGTGCTCCAATATATTCGCGATTGCGCTGATCGCCAGTGATCAGAATATTTTTTCTCACTACGTGCAACTTCACATTTTAGCAGGTCTGACTACAGATTACTGATTGGTGCACTAAGTATTGTTGTGAACTTAACATTGCTTCCTTCTCATTGGCCCACAAGCAAGATGCAGAGAGGAATCATGTGTTCAGATGGAAAAAAAATGCTGCATATTCGATATAGCGAATATATAGCACTATATTCTAAATATTTGCGAATTCTTGAAGTGGCGATATTCGGATAAAAATTCCCTATTCGAATATTCATGCTCAACACTATAGAAGACAAGGAGGTCAACTATGATTATCGCCTATTGTCAATGGTGTTACTTGAATCCAGCTTTATAGTAGAGGTGTTTTCTGTCATTGCAATCATGCCTGGGAGGATAATGACATTAATTGATTGTTATTTTTTATTTTTGTCCCACCATATGATTTCAACATTTCAGGGTCGGATCCCTGTTTCAATACAGCACAATACATCTGTATTGAACTGTCAGTGCTAATATAGCCTGTGTGTTTATACAGCTAGACCTGCCAATAACCTTATTACAGTTCCTATGTTTGTGTGTTAAAGACAAAAGCAGTTATTACAATGACTTGTTTGGATGTCATATAACTGTTTTATTTTGTGTTCACAGAAGCAAAAAAACATAACATGCCTTTAAGATTCATTATATGGATGTGAGGTAAGCTCAATGACACAGTAGAAACAACAGAAAGCATCGAGTTAAACTGTTGTTGCTGGGGAGGAGTCTTGACCAATCACAGCCAGCCTCACATACAGCAAGAGTTTTGACCAAGCACAGCCAGCCTCACACACAGCCTGTGTGGGAAATTTCCCTAGCAGGAGCTGCTAGAATCATTACACCAGAGGAGAGAAGCTGAACAGACATTCACTCCACTAAAAGATGTGTTTTATGAAAGAAGAGAGGCCAAAATAGGTATTTAAAACAGTTATATAATGTTCTTACTGTTAATAAAGTGATTAGAACTGTACACTGAACCAGTTATATGTGTGTTTACTTACAGTTCCACCAATTGCAAATACCATACAATTGCAACCAAATTCCATATGGCAATCCAAATTGCATACAACCATACCAGATCATACTCGAACAATCTGCAAATAGTTACTGCTAACTGCATACTGCAAATTTTGACCAAATTCAGCAAGTAGAAATATTAGTTAGACCTCGGATATACCTCTCAGAGAGATCATAAAGTGCTTAAATAACTTAAAGTGAGAGTACTGATACTCAAGAGAAAAATATATCCACCATTTTGTGTTGAATGACAAGATTAAACAGTTGAACCACCATCTTATGCATACCGCCATTTTGTGATATCTTTTCAACACGTGTTTTGTACATGGACTATCTGCTGCGGAGGCGGCAGTGTTAGATATGAAGAAAAGTTGAAGTTATTTCAAGTATTTGGTGTGCTTTTGAAACCTACTGTTTACATAGAACGGCGCTAGAGGAATTAGAGTAATAGACAGTCTGGTTAGACTAAAAATTCATAGATATCAAAATTCTTCTAATGCCACAGTGCAAAAGGCACTTCAGAGTGTTGCACCTGCCACAGCCTAGGAGACCCAGCCCTGGGGCTGGATCTCCTAGGCTTCCATAGCTGGCAGACCCGATGCTGTGCTAGGCATTGGGGCTGCCATAGCAACCATCGGGTCCCCGTCACCGCAGCACGGGGACCTGTTGGGGATGTACAAGCTGCTGCAAATCCACTGTATGCAGCGGTCAGCATGACCGCGGCATACAGGGGGTTAATCCGCTGACATCTGTGTTTTCACCGATGCTGACGGATACAGCAGGGGCCCGGCTGTCAGTATCAGCCGGGCCCCTGCTGCTGATCGCGGCAGCACATGTGGGGCAGCCAATTCACCCTAGGACGAGAAGGCTCGTCCTAAGGCACTAAGTATCGGCCAGTTAAGACGAGAATTTTTGTCCTAGGCCAGCAAGGCTTTAAAGAGAATTTTTCATAAAAATTTGACCTATTCTTTAAATCAAATTTTATGATTTTTAGAATTGTTGATTTTTTTTTCTTTAATTCTCCATGTCACTATCTATATGTAAAAAATAAAATTTGCAGTTTTTGCACTAGCCACTAGGCCTAATAATATATAGGATTTCTTGTTCTATACAGAACTTTTCAGTAACCATCTAATTATCATCACAGGTAAGATTACAATGACAGATATCACCTTTATACAGATAACACAGGAACCATCATTCACAATAGGTGACATCACAACTTATCTTCTCCTTCCTGACCTCTGCACAGGTCGCAGAGCATGCCTAGGAAACTCTCCCATAGAAGTCAATAATGTCCCATCCTCTCCATTGTTTCTATGGACTATGTGGCTCCTCTCAAAGAACAGGAAATCTTAAATATGTTAGGCCTAGTGAAAACTGCATGATGTTTAAAGTGTTTTGGTAACATGAGGAAACACACTGATTTGTCAAAACTGGTGTAAAGGAAAACTGGCTTAGTTGCCCAAAGCAACCAATCAGATTGTACCTTACATTTTCCAAAAAGCTCTTGCCACTTTTCTATACCCGGACAAAAGTCTATACCCGGAAGTGATGTGGCTGCACCGGAAGTCACGTGGACGTGTTGGAATCAGCTGGAGGAGGGGGTGTGCGAGATCCGCAAGCGCATTCGGCTAAAGTATAGTAATCTGGCAGAACGCCGCGAGCCCGTAATCTACATTAATTTGTAGATTTGTACCCTCGTGGGCTCGCTTTGCTCGCCACGCATCGGGCTCGGCATCGCTGCGCTCGGCATTTGCTAAAACGAACTCTATGCCGCCATTGATAGTAAAGAAAGAAATGGATGGTAAAGAAAGAGATGGATAGTAAAGAAATGGAGGGCTGGGAAAATGCAGGGGCGTTCTGCCAGATTAACATACTTCAGCAGAATGCGCTTGCGCAGCGCGCACACACCCTCCTCCAGCTGATTCCAATGCGTCCGCGTGACTTCTGGTGCAGCTACATCACTTCCGGGTATAGAAAAGTGGCAAAACACCGGCGATGGATGTTTTCGCAACAAAGTGTCATAGGAAACAGATTAGTCATAAGGCCCAGCCTACACCTCGCCCACAGGAGCGAGGCGGGCAGTAATGATGAAATAGGGGCACACAGTCAGTCACAGGTTTGCATGTAAAAAAATGTATACCATGTAATATTCATATTAATACTGGATGCCTCTGTATGCGATAGCATAATTAAAGGGAGCCTGTCACATTAAACATGGTGTCTGAGCTGCAGGCAGCATGTTATAGAGCAGGAGGAGCTGAGCAGATTGATATATAGTTTTATAGGAAAAGATTCAGTAAAACCTGTAATTTATTCATCTCTATTTCTGCTCATTTTGGTCTTTGAAGTCAGGGAGCCGGTCCTATCAGTGATTGACAGTCTTCTTTCTATGACTGTGTATACAGAGATAGCTGTCAGTCACTGATAGGACCGCCTCCTGGACCTCAAAGACCAAAATGAGCAGGAATAGAAATGAATAAATTACAGGTTTTACTGAATATTTTCCTATAAAACCATATATCAATCTGCTCAGCTCCTCCTGCTCTATAACATGCTGCCTGCAGATTACATTGGACTTTTATGGTGACAGGTTCCCTTTAATTAGCCTTTTCTGTACAGTTCAATAGAACAATATAACAAAATAATAGCAAAGACAGGTGCACTCTGCGGTCTTACTAAACCCTCAAACTGATTTTAAAATTGAGAGATTAGCCAACATGTCCTACGGTGTAGAACATGTCTAAGCCCGGGCACCACACCAAGGTTTCTCAAGTAGCCCGGGACCTAACACTCTCCTACCTGAGCCGTATGGGCAATACCAGGAGCCAGTGGGCAAATTACAGGAGCATGAGGCCGACTCACAAACAACTCACCAGTTACCTCCAGCATGTAACCATGCTTGCAATGGGAGGAGGGAGGAGTCTGCGAGTCCCACTCAAGACTGGCTGATATGGCCCAGGCCTCACAGGTGCACCTAAATGTGGCCTGTAGATGGAAAGCAGGCACATTTAAATTGGAGTTTATACACCTCCAGACAATTCTATATATACAAACTGAAAAGAATGGCGTGGTATTAGCGGGAGGTGCTCAAACCCACATGCAGTTGTGCATATATATAGGGGAGCAAATCCTGCACTTGTGGCCCGTTGCTAATGACGATCCCCAGCAAAAATGCATACGGTGGAGGATGCCCGCAGCGAACCACAAGTACCACAATAGACATCCTACACAAGATAGCAATTATGTGGATGTGATAATCAATATAACAATATAACAAAATAATAGCAAAAACAGGTGCACTCTGCGGTCTTACTAAACCCTCAAACTGATTTTAAAATTGAGAGATTAGCCAACATGTCCTACGGTGTAGGACATGTCTGAGCCCGGGCACCGCGCCAAGGTTTCTCAAGTAGCCCGGGACCTAACACTCGCAGACTCCTGGTGGTAACTGGTGAGTTGTTTGTGAGTCGGCCTCATGCTTCTGTAATTTGCCCACTGGCTCCTGGTATTGCCCATACGGCTCAGGTAGGAGAGCGTTAGGTCCCGGGCTACTTGAGAATTTCTCAATTTTAAAATCAGTTTGAGGGTTTAGTAAGACCGCAGAGTGCACCTGTCTTTGCTATTATTTTGTTATATTGTTATATTGATTATCACATCCACATAATTGCTATCTTGTGTAGGATGTCTATTGTGGTACTTGTGGTTCGCTGCGGGCATCCTCCACCATATGCATTTTTGCTGGGGATCGTCATTAGCAACGGGCCACAAGTGCAGGATTTGCTCCCCTATATATGCACAACTGCATGTGGGTTTGAGCACCTCCTGCTAATACTACACCATTCTTTTCAGTTCAATAGAAACATTGTAATGAGTACCGGTCCGACGTATTCTTAAAGGACATCTGATGTGTGATTTGGCCTAATAGACGCATATCATGACCCAGTTCCTTCCGCTGACAAGGCCTGCAACATTTCTACCCTCTTCTATACCAATTTTCCACCCATCATTCAGATCATTCTATAATGTAGTCGCTTTTCATTTAAGGCTAGAAAATAACCACATAAAGAACTTTTCAGAGTCCAAGGAAAGGAACCGGATTGATTTTTGAGAAGAGGCTATGAATTTTTGACGTTCCTTCTTCATATTTCCATATTTTGATTACAACCTTGATATAAAAACATCAGATCCTGCTGCTCTCCTCGGTGAGAGTCATACAGTGATGGATGGCCCCGAATAAACAGATCAATATTACCTGCTCTGACTAAATATTTTATATGCTACTTCACTCTTTTCCCCAGTGCCACAGAAGAAAGTAATGACTAGCAGATGTCAGGTCTCATAAAACAACTCTTTATACTCTAATACTTCTTGTTCCTGGAGCTGCCGTAGCAGCGCTAAATGGGATCTTACCCTTGTGAAATGGAAGTCAGGGAAGTGGGGGAAAAAAAATCCTCCCGAGAGTGATTCAAACAAAGGAAATAAAACGGTGTCGAGTTCTCGCTGAATCTGGAGGTCATCATCAGAAACTCTGGGTTCCGAAACTATTTCTACTCACAATATTGCAATTATTTCCAGCGCTCTGCCCCATGCCTGCCGCATCTTCAGCTAGTATATCATGGAACGTACCTTTTATTTATGTCACGGCAAATGTGAAAGTTCTGAATGAAGGACATTTTTTTTCTATTTGGTTTCTTCATCGTCCGAAGTCTCTTGACAATTGTGTAAGGCCTGAGTTTGCCGTGGTGCTCACCGAAACAGCAGATTGGTGGGGGTGCCAGGTGTCCAACCCCTGCCAATCAGATATTGATGACCTATTTTGAGGATGGATGATCTATATTAAACACCCAAAAAACCCACCTACCCTACATTCTGATTTACTTTTTTTGTTTTTTGTTTTTAATATAGAGTACTCTTTACTCTTTTGTACGCACAGTTAGGACTAATTTACACGTCAGTGTTTTGGTCAATGATTGTGAACTAATGGAAAGATCTGCTCCTGTTCTGTGTTTTTGACCGACACCTGGTTTTGGCTCACGATCACTGATCAAAATGAACAACTATACGTGCAAAAAAGTAAAGAGTACTAAGAAATTATACGTAAATAAGGCTGTTTCAAAACAGAAAAGGACCTATTGTTTAAATCACATTTTTATATATTTTACAATTCTTTTAAAGAATTAAATTTTCTATGTCAATATCTATATTTAACCAAAATCGATAAAATTCTGCAGTTTTCACACTGGTCACTAAGCCTAATGACAAGCACCACTTCTTGGTCTGTACAAATCGCTTTACTGCAGTCATCTACTTATCTGTCACTCTAATCCTGCCTGTAATAATATCACCTCTGTGTATAGATAAGACAAGATCCACCATTCACAATAGGTGATTGTCAATTCAACAGAAAGTAATGGAGAAGCATGTCCAGCCACCCACTCAATTAATTTCGGGGGCCTCTACGGGGTATGGGGTTCCTGTTCTCGTGATCTAATAGCTATCCTGTGAATAGGGGATAACTTTGTATAACTGTAATACCCATATAAAGTAATAGTAATATAAAGTAATATGAATTATATATAAATATAGTATGTAAATTATAATATCAATATACAATATGATTTATTATGAATATACTGCATCATATAAATATAAACTATTGCCTACTGGGAGCAACAAATACGGAGCGGAGGCATGGAGCAGAAGCCCATGGAAGCACTACGAAGCGTTTCCATGGGATTTCAGTCTATGCCTCAAAAATAGTCCTATTTTTTTGCGGTGCCGACCGTCTTTTGAGGGTCACGGACCCATTCAAGTGAAAGGGTCCACATCCACAAAGGGCGGGCACAAAGCCGATGCCCGTGCATTGCGGACCGCTATTTGTGGTCCACAGCACGAGCAAGGGCCGCGCGTGTTGGTGTGCATAAGCCCTAAATGAATAAATATATTCCCGATAATATAATAATTTTAGGGGATCTTTTCTTTGAACTATTTTGTGCCATTTGTCTGTTATTCCTCCTAGAAATGTATGAATATATTTATGACGGCGTGTTATGAGCAGAGAGTGTGTTCCTCCACACTCACACTGTCCTATCGTTGCTGACACTGCAGGGACACACATCCTTTGACAAGAGGAATGTTAACGCCCAGTTGTTAATGTCTTTCCTAAATTTATATGAAGAATAACAGAAGGATGGCACAATACAGAATTGTAAGAAAAGAGGCTTGGATTGTTGATTTAGCCAAACAGACATGTGAGGAGAAGTGACAGATCCTCCTTAAAAGTAATCTGTCACCAGCGACCTCTTCATCCAACTGTTTGCATGGACACATACGTAGCTGTGGTTCACCTGATTAAAACGCTCCTTTTCTTTCGTTGATCTGAGGCTCCGTGCAAATTAGGCATTTGGTGCAATGAGGGCTTCATCATTGCCCTTGTCGCACCCAAGCTCTGCTCCTTCCTGTGTCCGGCCTCTTCCTCACTGCTTTGCCACTATCTGGCCCTGTCAATCAAAGCAGCAAGGGAGGGTCTGGCCACAGAAAGGAAAGGAGCTTGGGTGCAACAAGAGCAGTGGTAACACCCACATTGCACCAAAGGCCTAATTTTTAGTGAGGAAGAAAAAGTATCATAAGGGCTCATGCACATGAATGTGTGCCGACCGGGCCCATATTGCAGCCTGCTAACAGCGGGTCCGCAATATATGGGCCGATGCCATTTTTGCACCGCATCACAGATGCAGACCCATCCACTTATGTGCTTCTTTGTGGTTTCTCTCCATGCCCCCTCACCGCAAAAAATAGAACATGTTTTTGAGGTGCGGACGGTTCACAGGCCCATTCAAGTTCAATGGGTCTGAATCCATCTGTGGCAGCCGCACAAATGGTGCCCGTTGCCGCAACTCAGCAACGCAGCCTCAGATCAACAAAAGAAAAACAGCGTTTTAATCAGGTGAACCACAGCCACGCGTTTTGATAGGGAGGTCTCTGGTGACAGATTCCCTTTCAGCGTAATTTTAGCTTTCGGACTCTTGCTGAGCTGTCATTTAGAGTGGCAAATTTTTGATAACAATGCATTTGTTATGCATTCACAAAATTTGCACTTCTAAAGCCCACATTTCACAAATTCATAATAACCATAAAACCTTTAAAATAAATGGCACCACATTTCACATAATACGCTGTGGCAATTCTAAGTATTTCATATTGCTAGTAAATGCCAATTACCCTGTTGCGATATACGGTAAACAAGATTGAAACGCTTGCAAATAACCGATCCATTTCTTGTGTTGCATAAATTGATTTATAATGAATTTTTATGCTTCAAATGGAATTACCTCCCACAAAACATGTTTCCCACATCTCATTTTCTGTATACCTGTCAGGGTTAATTACTGGGGGTTGGCAGCATAAAATGTATGACTTCTTCATTTAGTTACTATTCTCCGATCCTTTTGGCAGTATGCTTTGGTTACGGATACCCTTCTTAAAGGGGTCCTGTGGTTGGCCGCCATGGACAAATGTCTACACAATGGGGCTTATTTACTAAAGACTGGCATTCTATGCAGCAGTCTTAGGCTAGTTTCACACTAACAATAAAATCATCTGGCAGGCTGCTCCAGCAAAGGAACAGCCTGCCGGAGTTCATTGTATCTGGAAAATCCTGTAAGGGCCAACTATAAAGGAACTATAATGGGACCTGGCAGGGATCCGGCCTGTTTCCGGTATTAGTGCAGGGATTCAGCCGGACAAGAACTGGTGCTTGCAGCGTATTTTGTCCGGCTGAGTCCCAGCAATGATGCCAAAAACAGGCCGGATCCCCACCGGGTTTCATTATAGTAAATTGGCTCCAGTGGGAAAGGGCAGTTTTTGGCTATGCCTTAGGCCTCATACACACGACCTTTGCTGTGTTCCGTTCTTCAAAATGGGGTTCCATTGTTCCATGATGCGTTTCTGTTTTTGTCTTCCTTTATTTTTGGAGGACCACCAGACATAAAGGAAGGTAAAAAAAACTGTCTAAGACTAGTTTGCCATGCAAATGATAGAAATAAAACGGGGCGCTCGGACGTGGATGACAATCTTGTGTGCCTACACGTTTTTTTAGCGGTCCCATTGACTTGAATGGGTCCGCAAACCGTTTTCCGTGGACAAGAATAGGACAGGTTATATTTTTTTGACGGACTGGAACCACCGATCACGGACGTGGATGGCAAACAGTGCACTATCCGCATTTTCATTGGCTCCATAGAAATTAATGGGTCCGCACCTGAAACGCTAAAATCGGCAGAACGGACGTGTGCATGAGGCCATATACAGTAAAATTCAGCAGGCTGTTCCTCTGCGGGAACCAGCCTTAGTAAAAAATCAGCTGGAGTAAGGTGCAACCAATTTATTAAAGAAGGGCAGGTTTCTTAATAAATTTGTTGCATCTGTAATTTCTGTGCACCAGAAACCAAAACCTACACCTAGGAGCATTTCAGACATAATTTAGACAATTTTATGGCCTACATTTTCTGCCCCGCATATGCCCCATGCACCTTTGCTGAGCCGTGTCTACTTATTTATTTTTTTTTAAGTAGGGAGAGCAATAGAGAAAGTTGAAAGTTTTTGTCCAAAGTGCTGTTTTGTATGGTGTCTGGTGTAAAAACTTTGAGAAAAAAGATGTTCAGAATGAGCAACATTAGAGATGAGCAAATCGAATCCCACTAAGTGGAATTCGATCCGAATTTCAGGATAAATTAGATTCGCCTCAAATTTCAGATTTAAGCCGAATTTCATCGTGCTTAAATCGATTTAACCTGAAATAGTGTAAAAAAACTAAAAGTAATCATACGTACCGCCTCCATTTGCTCGTGACGGGCCTGCCAGCCTCTATCTGGACTGAAGATCTCGGCTAAAATCCTGTGCGACGTCACCACGCCGGCCCACGATTTCGCTCCAGATGTTCAAGCAAGATGGCGGCGGCTGGCCCGTCGCCTGCAAATGGAGGCGGTAAGTTTGATAGAAATTTTTATTTATTGTTAATTTCACACTGTTTTTACACTCAGATGCAGCGATCATGTACTGTATGAACGAGACATCTGAGGGGTACAATGACGGGGGGCGGCGATATCGCTGCTCCCTGACATTGCACCTGCTACTTAAAAAAAAATTGCGCTTCGTGACGAAGTTATTCATCACAAAGCTAATATTTTTTTTAAATTCGGCGAATCAGCCAAATTGATCTTTTCATAAATTTGCTCATCTCTAAGCACCTGTTAGACTTTTTCTGGTATAAAAGACAGTTAAAGTGGGTGAGATGGAGAGGGGTTTTATTTCCTTTCATTTAAAAATCCCCCCACAAAAAAAAATAATCCCCTACAAAAATAAATCATGAATTTAGTAGAAATCTCACTGGGTTGCAGTAGCCCAGAGGGGAGGTGTGAGGCAGAGAGGATGGAAGTGGTGGCTGTGATGAGGATGGTAGTGGTAGTACTGATGGTAGAGAGCCTTCTCCTACTCTCTCTGGTGGACAGTGAAACCTTTCTTCTCATCCCAGCACACCCTGGTTTAGGGTCTCCTGCCTGATGTAAAGTGGGGTGACTTAGAGTTGGTGTGTCACGAGGGTGTCAAGAACCACGCCTGACTCCGTTATACCCGGGGTCAGGAAGCCGCAGCGGTTGGCTGCGCGCTCTATGTAGAAAGATAGGGCTGTTTCTTTATGGTAGCTTTCTGGGTTTGCTTTGCAACCCTTTTTGGCTGACTCAGAGATCCGTAGCTCCTTCTCCTCAGCTGTTCCTTGTCCAGCACTCCCAACCTCCTTATATTCCCCTCTCCCACTTCTCTGGTTGCCAGATATAGAGCTTCCTGCCTGGACTTCTATACTGACCCACTGGAGCTGTGTTGCTGCGTTCCCTGGTTGTTGTTCCAGAACGTTACCCTCCGAATCCCTGTTGGGCCTTTGTGGTCTGCTGTTGTCGCCCACCTGGGATTATATGTTTGTCTGTATTGTCTGTCCTCTCCATGGTGTTTTCCTCTTAGTGTCAGTGGTGCGGACTAGTGATCCCACCGCCCCGTTCTCTACCTAGGGCTCATCTTAGGGAAAGCCAGGGTTTAGGCACGTGATCGGCGTACGGGTGAGGAACCCGTCTAGGGACGTCAGGGCAGTCAGGTGCCAGCCGCAAGGTGAGTCAGGGGTCACCACCTTTCCCTCTCCCTTGGGCAGGGCCTTCCCTTTTCCCTCCCTTTGCGTGACGCCGGTCATTACATTATATCTGGCCCTTATTTTGTGTAGGTTAAAAAAAAACTAAAAAACTTTTTTTTACCTACTTAAAATCCAGTATGGATCCAATTGCTGGCCTGTCTTTGGAGGTGGCAGGATTGAAGGCGTCGGTCCTCCAGCAACAGCAGCAATTGCAACAGACCGCAAGCCCAGCGGTTGCTACAGGTAACCAGGTTGTTGCGGAACCCAAGGTTGCTCTTCCTGACAGATTTTCTGGGGGAAGGGACAAGTTTGTGACATTCCGTGAGGCCTGTAAATTATATTTTAAGCTGCGCCCTTACTCCTCTGGTAATGAAGAACAGCGGGTGGGGGTTGTTATTTCCCTGCTGCAGGGGGACCCGCAATCCTGGGCGTTCTCTTTACCCACTGATTCCCAGGCTCTCCGGTCAGTGGATGAATTTTTTGGGGCCTTGGGTCTCATATGACGACCCTGACCGAGTCGCACTGGCTGAATCAAAATTACGGAGACTCCTACAGGGAGAGCGGTCAGTAGAGGAGTATTGCTCTGAGTTCCGTAGGTGGGCTACGGATACCCAGTGGAACGACCCGGCTCTCAGGAGTCAGTTCTGCTCTGGGTTATCCGAAAGGGTTAAGGATGCGCTTGCGCTGTATGAGACCCCCTTTTCCCTTGATGCGGTTATGTCCCTTTCTATCCGAATAGATAGACGTCTTAGGGACAGATTGAAAAACCCGGAGCAATTGGTAACCCCTCCCAAGCAGCAGTTAGTCTGTACGGACTTAGACGAGCCTATGCAGCTAGGAGGAACTACTCGTCAGGTCCATCCTCCTGAGGTTCGCCGTAGGCGTGGGGTTTGTTTTTTCTGTGGGGAGAGGGGTCATTTCATTAATGTCTGTCCTTATTTCCTCAAAAAACAAAAGACCGTCGGAAAACTACTAACCCCAGGCTGTGTGGAGGATGTCAGCCGGGGGGTATATGTTTCCTCCATACGAACATCGCAATTTGTGTTGCCAGCGGTTGTTGTTTTTGGCGTTAAGACAGAGACTATTTCTTTTTTTCTAGACAGTGGAGCAGGAGTAAATTTGATTGATGCCCATTTTGCCCACACTATGGGTTTGTCTCTCTGTACGCTACAGAGATCCTATTCCCATTTTCGCTATTGACTCTGCTCCTCTGTCTCAGAGAAACCTCACTCACATTGTCCATAACTTACACCTTCGGATAGGGGACCACCATAACTGAGATGCTTTCATGTTATGTTCTGGAGGGGCTTCCCACTCCGGTGGTGCTGGGCCTTCCCTGGTTGGTAGCGCACAATCCAGTGGTGGATTGGCAGGCCAGGGAGATATTGGAGTGGAGTGAGCATCGCAGAGAAAATTGCTTAAATAGCAATTGCTTAGTCGCCTCCATAGCTACCCTACCTACATTTGTTTCGGACCCCACCTCACCGTCCTTATGATTGCCCGTTTAACCTTATTCCTGGCGCAAAATTACCCAAGACCAGGTTATATAATCTTTCGGGTCCGGAGAGACAAGCCATGAAAGATTATATTTCCGAGAGCTTGGCTAAGGGACACATCAGACTCTCTTCACCCGTGGCTGCAGGGTTTTTCTTCGTTAAAAAGAAAGATGGGGGTCTGCGTCCTTGCCTAGATTTTCGCGAATTAAACCGGATAACCATCCGAGACCCATACCCTCTTCCTCTCATTCCTGACCTGTTTAATCAGATTGCGGGTGCTAGGTGGTTCTCCAAACTTGATCTTAGGGGGGCCTACAATCTGATTCGTATCAAGGAGGGGGATGAGTGGAAGACAGCTTTTAACACCCCTGAGGGGCGGTATGAAAATCTAGTCATGCCTTTCGGTCTGACCAATGCTCCTGCTGTCTTCCAACATTTCGTTTATGACATTTTTAGTCATCTTATCGGCAGGTTTGTGGTAATATACCTAGATGATATTTTAATTTATTCGTCTGATCTGAGAACACATGAGGTGCATGTCAGACAAGTACTGCAGGTCCTACGGACGAATAAATTATATGCTAAAATTGAAAAATGTGTCTTCGCCGTTCAGGAAATACAATTCCTAGGTTATTTATTATCTGCTTCAGGTTTCCGTATGGATCCTAGGAAGGTCCAGGCAATTGGGATCTTCCTGAGAACCTCAAAGCACTGCAACGATTCTTGGGCTTCGCAAATTTCTATAGAAAATTCATTAAAAATTATTCAGTTATTGTAAAACCCCTTACTGACATGACTAGGAAGGGGACTGATTTTTCTAAATGGTCTGACGCCGCTAAAATTGCTTTTTCCTCTCTAAAAGAGAGGTTCACCTCGGCACCTGTACTATTCCAACCTGATGTCTCTCAGCCTTTTATTGTTGAAGTCGATGCGTCAGAGGTGGGAGTGGGGGCTGTGCTGTCTCAGGGTCCGTCTCCTAGCAAATGGCGTCCTTGTGCTTTCTTTTCTAAAAAACTATCTGCAGCAGACAAGAACTATGATATTGGCAATAGGGAACTATTAGCTATTAAACTAGGGTTTGAAGAATGGCATCACTTTTTAGAGGGGGCAATCCACCCCGTCACTGTGATTACGGATCACAAAATCCTTCTGTACCTTGAATCAGCTAAGCGTCTCACCCCTAGACAAGCTAGGTGGTCGCTATTTTTTACCAGGTTTAACTTTATTATTACCTATCGTCCTGGGGCAAAAAATACCAAGGCTGATGCATTATCTCGTTGTTTCCCTGGAGGGGGTAATGTTAGTGATCCGGTACCAATTCTACAAAGAGGAGTGGTTGTCTCTGCGGTACACTCTGCTCTGGAGGGGAAGGTGTTAGAGGCCCAGGGGGACGCCCCGGTCTCTTGTCCCTCAGAGAAATTGTTTGTACCGTTGAACCTGCGTTTCGAATTATTAAAGGAACATCATAATTCGGCACTTGCTTGGCACCCGGGTAGTAAAGCAACCTTGGAGCTATTGTCTCGTCGTTTTTGGTGGCCAAGGTTGCGTCAGGATGTAATGGATTTTGTGTCTTCTTGTTCTACTTGTGCGCACGCGAAAGTCTCTCATTCACGTCCTGCAGGGTCTTTATTGCCACTTGTCATTCTCAATAGGCCATGGACACATCTGTCAATGGATTTTATCACTGACTTACCTTTGTCTGCGGGTAAAACAGTTATTTTGGTAGTAGTGGACAGGTTTAGCAAAATGGTACACTTCATTGCGTTACCCGCACTACCTAATGCTAAGACTCTTGCTCAGGTATTCATCAGTGAAATCGTGAAGCTTCACGGGGTCCCTTCCGATGTTGTTTTGGATCGGGGTACCCAGTTTATTTCTAAATTTTGGAAAGCTTTTTATTCCCATTTGGGGGTACACTTGTCATTTTCCTCAGCTTTCCATCCTCAGTCGAATGGACAGACTGAGCGTACCAACCAAAACCTTGAGACATATCTAAGATGTTTTGTGTCTGAAAACCAAGAGTTGTGGTCATCATATTTACCGTTAGCTGAGTTTGCCATAAAAAATCGTCGTCAGGAATCCACTGGCAAGTCATCATTTCTTGGTGCATATGGTTTTCATCCCCAATTCTGTACTTTCAAAGAGGGGGGGTCTTCTGGGGTTCCCGAAGAGGAACGGTTTTCGTCATCTCTTTCATCGGTATGGCAGAAGGTGCAAGCTAACTTGAAAAATATGGGAGGTAAATACAAATGCATGGCTGATAAGAGACGGTCACCAGGTCCGGACCTAGGAGTGAATGACTATGTGTGGTTGTCTACTAGGAATATTAAATTAAAGGTTCCCTCTTGGAAACTGGGTCCTAGGTTCATTGGCCCTTACAAAATTGTAGCCATCATCAACCCCGTGGCTTTTCGCCTGGAGCTACCTCAGACTTTTAAAATCCATAACGTCTTTCATAAGTCGTTACTCAAGAAATATGTTCCACCTCTAGAACCGTCACCGCTGCCACCCCCTCCTGTTGTTGTGGATAGTAATCTAGAGTTTTAGATATACAAAATTGTTAATTCTCGTCGGGACCGCCGCTCTCTTCAATATCTGGTGCATTGGAGAGGTTACGGTCCCGAGGAAAGAATGTGGGTTCCTGCGTCTGAGGTAAACGCCGACAGGCTAGTTCGGGCTTTTCATGCCTCTCATCCTGAGAGACCTGGTCCTGAGTGTCCGGAGGCCCCTCGTAGAGAGGGGGGTACTGTCACGAGGGTGTCAAGAACCACGCCTGACTCCGTTATACCCGAGGTCAGGAAGTTCCCCTTTTGCTTTCTCAGTGGCAGGTGTCTGATACAGTCTCTAAATGTACGGGGCTGCCTGGCTCCTTTACTGTTCTAACTTGCTATCTTGACTGAATTGAGTAGTGTTGAGCAAATCAAGCTTTGGATCCAAGATCCAAAGTCGATTCATTCAAAACTTTGTTTAAATGCTGTTCGGAGACCCGTCTCCATACAACATTAAAACGTATAGGCCAGTGATGGTGAACCTTTTAGAGACCGAGTGCCCAAACTGTAACCCAAAACCTACTTACCATATTTTTCTCCCCATAAGACGCACTCCCCCCCCCCCCAAAATGGGGGAAAAATGCCCCTGCATCTTAATGGGCGAATGCTGACATTTTTACATCGCAGAGTGCAATGTATGAGCGAGCGGAGAGGGACTGGGAAGGGGGAGCTAGGGGGCCAGCAATTGCGGCGGGGCCGGCCCTGCCGCTCCAGTGCTGCACTATACAAATATAGTCTCATTCAATTAAAAGTGATTAAACATGCCCCCCCCCCCCACACTTTTAATATTACCGCTTCTGTAGCTTCTGTAGAATGCAAGAAGGCAGGTCGGGCGGGCGGCAGCATAACTCCCTGATGTCACGTGCCTGCACCGCCTACTTTATGAATGAAGCAGGCGGTGCAGGCACGTGACGTCAGTGAGTGATGCGCCGGCAGCCCGGCCTGCCTGCCTGCATTATACAGAAGCTGTTTGGGTGTACAGTAATATTAAAAGTGAGGGGGCATGTTTAATCACTTTTAATTGAATGAGACATTTTATATTTGTATACTGCAGCACTGGAGCGGTGGGGGGGGGGGGAATCTGTGGATGACAGTTTTATAGGGGACATCTGTGGATGGCACTGTTAAGGGGTGGGGGGTCTGTGGATGGCACTGTTATGGGCTGGGGGTCTGTGGATGGCACTGTTATGGGGTGGGGGGTCTGTGGATGGCAGATATATAACAGTGCCATCCACAGATCCCCCATAACAGTGCCATCCACAGATCCCCCATAACAGTGCCATCCACAGATCCCCCATAACAGTGCAATCCACAGATCCCCATAACAGTGCCATCCACAGATCCCCCATAACAGTGCCATCCACAGATCTCCCATAACAGTGCCATCCACAGATCCCCCATAACAGTGCCATCCACAGATCTCCCCTTGTAACAGTATCCTTCACAGATCCCCCCCATAACAGTGTCCGTCACAGATTCCCCCATAACAGTGCATCATCCACAGATCCCCCCATAACAGTGCGTCATCCACAGATCCCCCCATAACAGTGTGTCATCCACAGATTCCCCATAACAGTGCGTCATCCCCAGATCCCCCATAACAGTGCCATCCCCAGATCCCCCATAACAGTGTCATTCACAGATCCCCCCCCATAACAGTGTCCTTCACAGATCCCCGATAATAGTGCCATCCACAGATCCCAGTAATAGTGCTATCCACAGACCACCATTAGTTCCCAACCCCCAAAAGCACACCTTTTGGTTAAAAAAAATTTTTTTCTTATTTTCCTCCCCAAAAACCTTGGTGCGTCTTATAGGGCAAAAAATACGGTATTTATCGCAAAGTGCCAACACGGCAATTTAACCTGAATACTACAGTCCAGTATAGTATATCTTCCATGTACGTTATCATTTAGCTAAATTAGCCTGCCTACATACTGTATGTACAATGCACTGTCTATGCTGTTCATAGTGCGCCCTGCACTAAGTGTCATAGGTTCACCACCACTGGTATAGGCTGTGGTGAGGTGAAATTCGTTATCACTGAAGTCTTGCGAGACTTTGGCCATTGATTTTTAAGCTTAAAAGCCATTTTAAAACTTGCATCCGAAGTCGGTTTTGGTACCGGCTTGTACCATGGTACCAAAGCCGATCGGATCCAAGTTATTCACTGAAGTCCCACAGGATTTTGGTGATAACGAATTTCTCTGGCTGGAGCCCAAACATTTGAATGCTGTATGGAGATAAATTTCTGTACAGCATTCAAACGAAGTTTTGAATGAATCAACTTCGGATCTTGGATCCAAAGCTCGATTTCGCTCGACACTAGAACTGAACAGCAACCCCCCTAGAGGGGATGAGTGGAGCAGCCCCACCTACTACCATTACTATAGAGCAGGCATGCTCAACCTGCGGCCCTCCAGCTGCTGTAAAACTACAACTCCCACAATGCGCTTCGGTAGGCTGTTTGGGCATGCTGGGAGTTGTAGTCTTGCAACAGCTGGAGGGCCGCAGGTTGAGCATACCTGCTATAGAGCAATAGTTATCCCTATGTACATTTTACGGTGCAAATATACCACTGAACCACTAATGTCATGGGCTACTGGTACACTGCAGATGGCTCTTACAACATTTTTTTTTTCTAACTTCACAGAAACCTTTTCACTTCTGACCTCTAAGGCCCTGTTCACATCTGTGACTTACTATTGGGTCTATCAGAGTTCATGCAGAACTATTCCTCCCATTAACTAACAGAATTGTCATATCTGAGTACAACCAAGTCTATGGCAACAAGCACAACCTCTTAAAGGGAATGTCTTAGGTATGTAATTAGAGTTTCTTTAATTAGCTGTAAATCAGTAGTGGGGAAAAATGTATGGTCTGTATAGACCAATGTTCTCCAACCTATTGTTCTCCAGCTGTTGCAAAACTATTACACCCAACATGCCCTAGCAGTCTGAGCCTATCAGGACATGATGGGAATTGTAGTTTTGCAAAAGCTGGAAAGCCACAGTTTGGATATCACTGGTTTAGGCCTCATGCACACGACCGTTTTTTTTTAAGGTCCGCAAAAACGGGGTCCGTAGGTCCGTGATCCGTGACCGTTTTTTCGTCCGTGGGTCTTCCTTGATTTTTGGAGGATCCACGGACATGAAAAATGAAAAAAAAATCTAAGTCAAGTTTGCCATTGAAATGATCACGGACACGGATCACGGACACGGATGACAATCTTGTGTGCATCCGTGTTTTTTCACGGACCCATTGACTTGAATGGGTCCGTGAACCGCTGGCCGTGAAAAAAATAGGACAGGTCCTATTTTTTTAACGGCCAGGAAACACGGATCACGGATGCGGCTGCCAAACGGTGCATTTTCCGATTTTTCCACGGACCCATTGAAAGTCAATGGGTCTGCGAAAAAAAACGGAAAACGGCACAACGGCCACGGATGCACACAACAGTCGTGTGCATGAGGTCTTAGACAATGGTGTGTGCACGCTTGACCGGTCTGAAAAAATAAAAAGAGACAACTGAAATAAATAGAAAATTCGGGTGCGCGCCTCCAGGGAGATCAGATCCAAGCTCTCATCAGTCCACAGAAAAACTAAGAAGGCAGCGCTCCAGGGCAAAATAGCTGTTTTATTCACCCAATATCAGACAGCAACTTTTCAGCTGCTCAGTGCAGCCACTTTCAAGCTTGTCTCCATTTGTCTCTTCCTTTTTCTGTGGTCTAAATAATAGGAGCTTATTGTCATAGAAATGTCATTAAGCTATTTGTCTCTAGGAAGTGATGGAATACAGCTTCCTTTCTTAGAGATCAACAAGGGAGCTGTATATAGAGCCTTAAAGGCTATTTTTTATGATTGCATTTAACTTATTTTTGGCTAAAAATCATATTTTCAATTGGCCTTTATTAAAAATATTGAGCCATTCTGTCACAAAGGGTTTAACAGTTTTTCTAGCTGTGTGACTGGTGCTTTCACTTTCACTTTGTGCCAGTCATCTAATACCCTTATCTCCAGGGGCGTAACTACCGTAGTGGCAGACCGTGTGACTGCTATGGGGCCCAGGGCAAGAGGGGGCCCAATCGTAGGTGGGATTATCTCTTCTTCTACTGGAGGTGAAAACTTGGTCAGGACTCTTCCCTCTAAAGGAACAACTTCTAGCAAACGAGGCAGTTGAAAAATGGCCCAAGGGTCATTGAAAAGGGTTTAGGCAGAAACCCTTCTGTCCTGTGAGGGGGGGGGGCTGATTTGAGCCTTGCTACTGGGCCCTTATTTCTCTATGTACACCAATGCTTATCTCTAAATTACTAAGAGGTCATAAACACGTATTTAAAGAGGACCTTTCACCTTGAAAGACATTGTGAACGAAGTATGCTGCCATGGAGTGCGGCGCCCGGGGATCTCACTGCACTTACTATTATCCCCGAGCGCCGCTCCGCTCTCCCGTTATGTCCTCCGGTATGTTCACTCTCTAAGTTATAGTAGGCGGTGTCTGCCCTTGTCCTGTGGGCGTCTCCTTCTCCTAGGCTGCATCGCTGGCCAATCGCAGCGCACAGCTCACAGCCTGGGAGAAAAAAAACTCTTGGCATAACGGGAGAACGGAGCGGCGCCCGGGGATAATAATAAGTGCAGTGAGATCCCCGGGCGCCGCTCTACATGGCAGCATACTTTGTTCACAATGTTTTTCAAGGTGAAAGGTCCTCTTTAAGCCACATTCTTTTCAGTAAGATAAGAATTGAGTTTGCATGAGTGTTTAGGAGGTCAGGGAGCAGAGATAAGGAGCCCATCTGCTCCTTAGATGACGGGGAAGAAAAAAATCCACAGGCAGTTAGTAGAGCATGTCAGCTCTGTACAGAAAAAAAATATTCCATATTGTTAATAAAAACCAATTGAAAAAATGATTTCAGCTCAAAATAAGTAAAATGCAATAATAAAAAAAATCCCCCCAAAGGTGTATATAGCCTTTAAAGACTATTATGTAATTAGCGCTCTGAGACTAGCTTTCCGGGACTAGCGCAGAGCTTCCTTTGCCAAAGCTTCTGGCACCTGCTGGCTTGGAAGTTTGACATGCTGTCTATATGCTCGTCACAGCTGCCAGCCAATCAGAGGCCTCAGCATTGACCTGTGAAGGGTAGCGGTTACATGCCAGCACAGGTCATCACTAAGGCCACTAACTGGCAGGCAGTTGTTAGGCGCATGTACAGGGAGTGCAGAATTATTAGGCAAGTTGTATTTTTGAGGATTAATTTTATTATTGAACAACAACCATGTTCTCAATGAACCCAAAAAACTCATTAATATCAAAGCTGAATATTTTTGGAAGTAGTTTTTAGTTTGTTTTTAGTTTTAGCTATTTTAGGGGGATATCTGTGTGTGCAGGTGACTATTACTGTACATAATTATTAGGCAACTTAACAAAAAACAAATATATACCCATTTCAATTATTTATTTTTACCAGTGAAACCAATATAACATCTCAACATTCTCAAATATACATTTCTGACATTCAAAAACAAAACAAAAACAAATCAGTGACCAATATAGCCACCTTTCTTTGCAAGGACACTCAAAAGCCTGCCATCCATGGATTCTGTCAGTGTTTTGATCTGTTCACCATCAACATTGCGTGCAGCAGCAACCACAGCCTCCCAGACACTGTTCAGAGAGGTGTACTGTTTTTCCTCCTTGTAAATCTCACATTTGATGATGGACCACAGGTTCTCAATGGGGTTCAGATCAGGTGAACAAGGAGGCCATGTCATTAGATTTTCTTCTTTTATACCCTTTCTTGCCAGCCACGTTGTGGAGTACTTGGACGCGTGTGATGGAGCATTGTCCTGCATAAAAATCATGTTTTTCTTACCTTGCAGACTTCTTCCTGTACCACTGCTTGAAGAAGGTGTCTTCCAGAAACTGGCAGTAGGACTGGGAGTTGAGCTTGACTCCATCCTCAACCCAAAAAGGCCCCACAAGCTCATCTTTGATGATACCAGCCCAAACCAGTACTCCACCTCCACCTTGCTGGCGTCTGAGTCGGACTGGAGCTCTCTGCCCTTTACCAATCCAGCCATCTGGCCCATCAAGACTCACTCTCATTTCATCAGTCCATAAAACCTTAGAAAAATCAGTCTTGAGATATTTCTTGGCCCAGTATTGACTTTTTAGCTTGTGTGTCTTGTTCAGTGGTGGTCGTCTTTCAGCCTTTCTTACCTTGGCCATGTCTCTGAGTATTGCACACCTTGTGCTTTTGGGCACTCCAGTGATGTTGCAGCTCTGAAATATGGCCAAACTGGTGGCAAGTGGCATCTTGGCAGCTGCACGCTTGACTTTTCTCAGTTCATGGGCAGTTATTTTGCGCCTTGGTTTTTCCACACGCTTCTTGCGACCCTGTTGACTATTTTGAATGAAACGCTTGATTGTTCGATGATCACGCTTCAGAAGCTTTGCAATTTTAAGAGTGCTGCATCCCTCTGCAAGATATCTCACTATTTTTGACTTTTCTGAGCCTGTCAAGTCCTTCTTTTGACCCATTTTGCCAAAGGAAAGGAAGTTGCCTAATAATTATGCACACCTGATATAGGGTGTTGATGTCATTAGACCACACCCCTTCTCATTACAGACATGCACATCACCTAATATGCTTAATTGGTAGTAGGCTTTCGAGCCTATACAGCTTGGAGTAAGACAACATGCATAAAGAGGATGATGTGGTCAAAATACTCATTTGCCTAATAATTCTGCACGTAGTGTAGATGGCACATCACACTTCTGACCCAGCATTAACTGGAAGCGGTGGAGATGGAAATTCTCTGCTGAACTGTTAGTGCTCAGTGACAGTTCAGATTTTTCTTTTTTTACTTTTTTTGCACTGCCCAAAGCCCCTTTCACTGTGTGTATCATGTTTCTATCCTGCGTATCTTTGCCTCCAGCAGTACAATTCCGCTCCCATTAACTACCCCATCCTCTAATGGTATCATATAGCTTTGCTCCTCATGTCCCATTCTATGCTGCAAAGCTGACAAGTGAACCAAGAAAGTGGGAAACTACTGTGTGTTCTCTAGTGACCAACATAAAAACAGCATTTCAAGATATATTTTTTATGATCGGCCACATACAAAAAAAATAAAAATATTTCATATAATGTGCTATTTTATTATACTATCTTCTTATACTGTACATCCCCTTCATTTCTACCAAACAGTGGAGGCCTTAGCACCCATGTACTTACTGATGCTAACTTCTGATATATTTCTATGACATGTCAGATGATGACTATACTGATAGGTACACTTTAAATACTACAAGTAGCGAAAAGTAAGGCTGCACCATGTATAAATTCAGTACTAACAGTGACATAAAATATACAGCGCTTATGCCAGCTAGAAACATAAATCCACCCAAGTGAAATAATTATTTATGATCCAAAATGTGATTTAGTATCCCTGCCAGAGCCAGGAGACATTTATGCAGGAATTCATAGCTGCAGCTTTCTGCTTGTAACTTGGTCGATACTAAATTCCACCATGTACCGTATTTGTTTTTAATTAAGATAAAAGAAGCCACTCAAACCCTTTGAAATAGTAATACCTCAAAGGAGCTTTATAACAGTGTTAATAGAATAAAATTGCAATAAAACTCTACCATCAGTAGGAATTGATTAAAATCTAGATGATACCACAAAATAAGGGTATACTTCATAGAAAGTCAATTTTTTTTTTTTTCTAAATAGGTGTTTATTTTATGTTCTTGCCCAAATACACAGGCAACAAGCTGCAGTTAAAAGTTAACAGAATGAGTACAAAATATAATACATATCACTAGTAGGGATGAGCGAACCCGGACTGTATAGTTCAGGTTCGTACCGAATTTTGGGGTGTTCGTGACACGGACCCGAACCCGAATATTTTCGTAAAAGTCCGGGTTTGGGTTCGTTGTTTGGCGCTTTTTGAAAGGCTGCAAAGCAGCCAATCAACAAGCGTCATACTACTTGCCCCAAGAGGCCATCACAGCCATGCCTCCTATTGGCATGGCTGTGATTGGCCAGTGCAGCATGTGACCCAGCCTCTATTTAAGCTGGAGTCACGTAGCGCCGCCCGTCACTCTGCTCTGATCAGTGTAGGGAGAGGTTGCAGCTGCTGCTGTTAGGGCGAGATTAGGCAGTGATTTAGTCTTCAAAAACACTTAATGAAGTGATCGATCTACAGCTGTGAATCATTCAACTTCTGCTATTTAATTGCTCATTGTTTTTAGGCTGCCCAGAGAGCGTTCTTCTGTCACTTTTTTCTGGGGTGATCCGCGGCCATTTTGTGTCTTGTGGTGCGCCAGCACAAGCTGCCACCAAGTACATTTAACCATCAATAGTGTGGTTTTTATTTTTTCTATATCCTACATCAGGTGCTTGGCTGTGCTTGCTATTTTATTGAGGGGTGAAATACAATTGCCAAAATAGCAGTACCTTAAATCTGGTGTTTCAGCTGTGGCTAGCCAATTATAATACTGTCTGCTGTCTGGCAAAGGATATATTTAGTTCTGGGTTAAAATTCAATTCCCAAATAAGCAATTCCCTAAATCAGGGGTTTCTGCTGTATCAGGCCAAGTTTAAATCTATCCATAAAAGGGTATATTAGATTGAAGGTGCTGATAGGGTCATCCACAATAACTTCACACGCTACCGTGCATTTCCAAGTCTAATTCTGTCTGTAAACGTATACCTGTCATCCAGCGCCTAAATACTAGGCCTACAATTGATATTCAGCTAAATCTGTGGTTACTGCTGTGCCTGTATTAGTGTAATACGGTACCTAAATAGATAGCCAGATAGTGTTAGGTGCCTGTAAAAAAGACCTGAATTTGAATTCAATACATTGGGCCAAATATTTTTTTTCTTATTGTGGTGAACGGTAACAATGAGGAAAACATCTAGTAAGGGACGAGGACGTGGACATGGTCGTGGTGGTGTTAGTGGACCCTCTGGTGCAGGGAGAGGACGTGGCCGTTCTGCCACAGCCACACGTCCTAGTGTACCAACTACCTCAGGTACCAGTAGACGCCAGAATTTACAGCGATATTTAGTGGGGCCCAATGCCGTTCTAAGGATAGTAAGGCCTGAGCAGGTACAGGCATTAGTCAATTGGGTGGCCGACAGTGGATCCAGCACGTTCACATTATCTCCCACCCAGTCTTCTGCAGAAAGCGCACAGATGGCGCCAGAAAACCAAGCCCATCAGTCTGTCACATCACCCCCATGCATGACAGGGAAACTGTCTGAGCCTCAACTTATGCAGCAGTCTCTTATGCTTTTTGAAGACTCTGCTGGCAGGGTTTCCCAAGGGCATCCACATAGCCCTTCCCCAGCGGTGGAAGACATAGAATGCACTGACGCACAACCACTTATGTTTCCTGATGATGATGACATGGAAATACCACCTCAGCACGTCTCTGATGATGAAACACAGGTGCCAACTGCTGCGTCTTTCTGCAGTGTGCAGACTGAACAGAAGGTCAGGGAGGAAGACTGGGTGGAAGACAATGCAGGGGACGATGAGGTCCTAGACCCCACATGGAATGAAGGTCGTGCCACTGACTTTCACAGTTCGGAGGAAGAGGCAGTGGTGAGACCGAGCCAACAGCGTAGCAAAAGAGGGAGCAGTGGGCAAAAGCAGAACACCCGCTGCAACTGGCCACCGCCATCTGGGACCGAGCACCCCAAAGGCAGCTTCAAGGAGTTCCCTGGCGTGGCAGTTCTTCAAACAATGTGCTGACGACAAGACCCGAGTGGTTTGCACGCTGTGCCATCAGAGCCTGAAGCGAGGCATTAACATTCTGAACCTTAACACAACCTGCATGACCAGGCAGCTGAATGCAAAGCATGAACTGCAGTGGAGTAAACACCTTAAAAACAAGGAACTCACTCAGGCTCCCCCTGCTACCTCGGCCTCTTCCTCCGCCTCTGGAGGAACGTTGGCACCTGCCGCCCAGCAAACAGAGGATGTACCACCAACACCACCACCTCCATCACCAAGCATCTCCACCATGTCACACGGCAGCGTTCAGCTCTCATCTCACAAACATTTGAGAGAAAGCGTAAATTCCCACCTAGCCACCCTCGATCCCTGGCCCTGAATGCCAGCATTTCTAAACTACTGGCCTATGAAATGCTGTCATTTAGGCTGGTGGACACAGACAGCTTCAAACAGCTCATGTCGCTTGCTGTCCCACAGTATGTTGTTCCCAGCCACCACTACTTCTCCAAGAGAGCCGTGCCTTCCCTGCACAACCAAGTATCCGATAAAATCAAGTGTGCACTGCGCAACGCCATCTGTGACAAGGTCCACATACCCACAGATACGTGGACCAGTAAGCACGGCCAGAGACGCTATATCTTCCTAACTGCACACTGGGTAAATGTAGTGGCGGCTGGGCCCTAGGCGGAGAGCTGTTTGGCACACGTCCTTCCGCCGCCAAGGATAGCAGGGCAACATTCTTTGCCTCCTGTAGCCACCTCCTCCTACTCGGCTTCCTCCTCCTCTTCTTCCACCTGCTCATCCAGTCAGCCACACACCTTCACCACCACCTTCAGCACAGCCCGGGGTAAACGTCAGCAGGCCATTCTGAATCTCATATGTTTGGGGGACAGGCCCCACACCGCGCAGGAGTTGTGGCGGGGTATTGAACAACAGACCGACGAGTGGTTGCTGCCAGTGAGCCTCAAGCCCGGCCTGGTGATGTGCGATAATGGGTGAAATCTCGTTGCAGCTCTGGGACTAGCCGGTTTGACGCACATCCCTTGCCTGGCGCATGTGCTGAATTTGGCGGTGCAGAAGTTCATTCACAACTACCCCGACATGTCAGAGCTGCTGCATAAAGTGCGGGCCGTCTGTTCGCGCTTCCGGCGTTCACATCCTGCCGCTGCTCGCCTGTCTGCGCTACAGCGTAACTTCGACCTTCCCGCTCACCGCCTCATATGCGACGTGCCCACCAGGTGGAACTCCACCTTGCACATGCTGGACAGACTGTGCAAGCAGCAGCAGGCCATAGTGGAGTTTCAGCTGCAGCACGCACGGGTCAGTCACACTGCGGAACAGCACCACTTCACCACCAATGACTGGGCCTCCATGCGAGACCTGTGTGCCCTGTTGCGCTGTTTCAAGTACTTCACCAACATGGCAAGTGGCGATGATGCCGTTATCAGCGCTACAACACCACTTTTATGTCTCCTTGAGAAAACACTTAGGGCGATGATGGAAGAGGAGGTGGCCCAGGAGGAGGAGGAAGAGGAAGAGGGGTCATTTTTAGCACTTTCAGGCCAGTCTCTTAGAAGTGACTCAGAGGGAGTTTTTTTGCAACAGCAGAGGCCAGGTACAAATGTGGCCAGACAGGGCCCACTACTGGAGGACGAGGAGGACGAGGATGAGGAGGAGGTGGAGGAGGATAAGGATGAAGCATGTTCACAGCGGGGTGGCACCCAACGCAGCTCGGGCCCATTACTGGTGCGTGGCTGGGGGGAAACAGTGGATGATGACGATACGCCTCCCACAGAGGACAGCTTGTCCTTACCTCTGGGCAGCCTGGCACTCATGAGCGACTACATGCTGCAGTGCCTGCGCAACGACAGCAGAGTTGCCCACATTTTAACGTGTGCGAAACGGCTGGGTTGCCACCCTGCTGGATCCCCGGTACAAAGACAATGTGCCCACCTTACTTCCTGCACTGGAGCGTGATAGGAAGATGCGCGAGTACAAGCGCACGTTGGTTGACGCGCTACTGAGAGCATTCCCAAATGTCACAGGGGAACAAGTGGAAGCCCAAGGCGAAGGCAGAGGAGGAGCAAGAGGTCGCCAACGCAGCTGTGTCACGGCCAGCTCCTCTGAGGGCAGGGTTAGCATGGCAGAGATGTGGAAAAGTTTTGTCACCACGCCACAGCTAACTGCACCACCACCTGATACGGAACGTGTTAGCAGGAGGCAGCATTTCACTAACATTGTGGAACAGTACATGTCACACCCATCCACGTACTGACTGATGGTTGAGCCCCATTCAACTTCTGGGTCTCCAAATTGTCCACGTGGCCAGAGCTAGCCTTTTATGCCTTGGAGGTGCTGGCCTGCCCGGCGGCCAGCGTTTTGTCTGAACGTGTATTCAGCACGGCAGGGGGCATGATTACAGACAAACGCAGCCGCCTATCGACAGCCAATGTGGACAAGCTGACGTTCATAAAGATTAACCAGGCATGGATCCCACAGGACCTGTCCATCCCTTGTGCAGATTAGACATTTATAACTACCTCCCCTTAATAATATATTCTTGTACTCCAGGGCACTTCATTAAATCCTTTTTTATTTATTTTACCATTATATTGCGGGGCAACCCAAAGTTGAATGAACCTCTCCTCTGTCTGGGTGCCGGGGCCTAAATATCTGACAATGGCCTGTTCCAGTGGTGGGTGACATGAAGCCTGAATCTCTGCTATGACATGAAGCCTGATTCTCTGCTATGGGACCTCTATCCTCTGTCTGGGTGCCGGGGCCTAAATATCTGACAGTGGCCTGTTCCAGTGGTGGGTGACGTGACGCCTGATTCTCTGCTATGACATGAAGCCTGATTCTCTGCAATGGGACCTCTCTCCTCTGTCTGGGTGCCGGGGTCTAAATATCTGACAGTGGCCTGTTCCAGTGGTGGGTGACATGAAGCCTGATTCTCTGCTATGGGACCTCTCTCCTCTGTCTGGGTGCCGGGGCCTAAATATCTGACAGTGGCCTGTTCTAGTGGTGGGTGACGTGAAGCCTTATTCTCTGCTATGACATGAAGCCTGATTCTCTGTTATGGGACCTCTCTCCTCTGTCTGGGTGCCGGGGCCTAAATATCTGACAGTGGCCTGTTCCAGTGGTGGGTGACATGAAGCCTGATTCTCTGCAATGGGACCTCTCTCCTCTGTCTGGGTGCCGGGGCCTAAATATATGACAGTGGCCTGTTCCAGTGGTGGTGTCACGGATGGTGTTACAGAAAACTAAGAAGACACAAATGAAGATCCGACTGACTTGATCCAAAACTAAGGAACAAAAGGGTAAGCCCTGTAACAGCCCTAGCTCTCTCCCTTACTGCTCAGCCTATGCAAAAATCTCAATGGTAGAAAATTGCATACCCTCATTCCTCGACTGTATGACACCTGAACACCCTATAATAGTGAGGGGACACGGCCACCGGCTCCCTACACGTAATACGGAGGGAGTCAGGGTCACCTAGGATCAAGCCCACAGGAAAATAAAGAAACAGACTTATCTTGTGGATGCAGCAGTAACAGCTTCTAGCATCAGCACAGTCCAGGAAGTTGTATAAACCGCAAGGTAAGGCAGTATGGGGAGGAGATATATAGGAAGGCAATCACTTTAGATTATCCTGAATCTTTTGCCAAATAGATGACAAAGACGAGGAGAATCTCTCCTCATCAGGTAAACCAGAAGCCCCCTCTCCTGAGAATGTCCCAAACTGCGGATGAAACCCATATTCACCAAAAAATGGTGACCTATCACAGGACTCCTGACGACGGTTATTTAAAGCAAACTCAGTAAGGGAGAGAAAAGAACACCAATCCTCCTGATTCTCTGCCACAAAACAACGCAGATATGTCTCCAGATTCTGATTGACGCGCTCTGTCTGGCCATTCGACTGCGGGTGGAAAGCAGAAAAGAATGACAACCGAACCCCCAAGCGAGAACAGAAGGCCTTCCAGAATCTGGAAACAAACTGCGTGCCCCTATCAGAGACTATGTCTGAAGGGATACCATGCAGTTTGACAATGTGATCAATAAATGCCTGCGCCAGCGTTTTAGCATTGGGCAAACCAGTAAAAAGGAACAAAATGCGCCATTTTGCTAAAACGGTCCACCACCACCAGAATCACAGTCTTCCCCGAGGAACGAGGCAGGTCTGTAATGAAATCCATGGACAGATGTGTCCAAGGACGGGAAGGAATGGGTAACGGAAGGAGAGGACCCGATGGCCGTAAATGAGGGACTTTGGCACAAGCACAGGTCTCGCAGGCTGCCACAAAACCCTCAACCGACTTACGAAGAGCCGACCACCAGAATCTCCGAGCAATGAGATCCACTGTGGCTCTACCCCCCGGGTGCCCAGCAAGGACAGTATCGTGGTGCTCCTTAAAAACCTTGTGTCGTAAAGTGAGAGGCACAAACAACCTCCCAGGAGGACAAAGATCAGGAGCCTCTGACTGGGCTGCCTGAACCTCTGCCTCCAATTCAGGATAAAGAGCAGACACAACCACCCCTTCAGCCAAAATGGGACCCGGGTCTTCAAAGTTCCCCCCTCCCGGAAAACAACGTGACAGGGCATCCGCCTTCACATTCTTAACCCCAGGGCGGAATGTGACAACAAAATTAAACCTTGAAAAGAACAAAGACCATCTGGCCTGTCTCAGGTTCAGACGCTTGGCTGACTCCAAGTAGGCCAGATTGTTATGGTTAGTAAATACGGTAATAGGGTGTCTGGCTCCCTCTAGCCAATGGCGCCATTCCTCAAAAGCTAACTTGATGGCCAACAACTCCCTATCTCCCACATCGTAATTTCTCTCTGCGGAGGAGAGTTTCTTCGAGAAAAAGGCACACGGTCGCCATTTGGCAGGAGAGGGACCCTGAGACAAGACCGCACCCACACCCACCTCAGAAGTGTCCACCTCAACTATGAAGGGCAGAGAGATATCAGGTTGTACCAAGATGGGAGCGGAAGCAAAACTCTCCTTGATACTAGAAAAGGCCTTACGTGCCTCTACCGACCAGGAGGAAAAATCTACCCCCTTTCTAGTCATATCAGTGAGTGGTTTAACAACAGAGGAATAATTCTAAATAAACTTCCTGTAATAATTGGCAAACCCCAAAAACGCATCAGCGCCTTCTGATTCTCAGGAAGCTCCCACTCAAGCACAGCGCGGACCTTCTCGGGGTCAATGCAAAAACCAGAAGTGGAGAGAAGAAACCCCAGAAATTGAATTTCTGGAACCGCAAACACACATTTTTCCAGTTTAGCGTACAATTTATTCTCCCGCAGGATGAATAAGTAGGTGGTCCTTATGAGTTTTGAAATCAGGAGAAAAAAATCAAAATGTCATCTAGATACACTAGTACAAATTTCTCCATTAAATGATAAAAAATGCTGTTCACAAAATGCTGAAAGACGGCTGGAGCATTCATCAAACCAAAAGGCATAACCAAATTCTCAAAATGGCCCTCAGGGGTATTGAAGGCCATCTTCCATTCGTCTCCTTCTCTGACCCTGACCAGGTTGTATGCCCCTCTTAAATCCAACTTGGAAAAAACTTTAGCCCCAACAATCTGGTTAAACAGGTCTGGAATCAGAGGAAGCGGATAAGGGTCACGAATTGTGATACTGTTGAGCTCCCTGAAATCCAGACATGGTCTTAAAGAACCATCTTTTTTTCTTAACAAAGAAAAAACCAGCGGCAACAGGTGACTTTGAGTGTCGTATGTGTCCCTTTCTCAGGCTCTCAGAGATATAAGCATGCATAGCGACCCTTTCAGGTTAGGAGAGATTGTATAAACGAGATTTAGGCAGCTTGGCGCCTGGGATGAGATTAATAGGGCAATCGTACTCCCTGTGAAGGGGCAGCTCCTGAACACATCTCAGAAAATAAATCCGAAAATTCAGAGAGAAAAGATGGTACAGTCTTAGTAGATGTCGAGAGGCAATTCTCTCTGCAAAAGTCACTCCAAGCATTTATTTGCCTCGCTTGCCAATCAATGGTGGGGTTATGTTTAGTGAGCTAGGGTAGCCCCAATACTAGAGGAGTAGGTAACCCGCTTAGGACGAAACATGACATATCCTCAACATGAGTATCACTCACAATCAACCGGATATTGTGAACTATGCCCTTTAACGATTTCTGAGAAAGTGGAGCGGAATCAATAGCAAAAACAGGTATATCCTTTCCCAAAGTGCATACCTGGAAACCATGTGTTATAGCAAATTAATTATCAATGAGATTGACAGCTGCTCCACTATCTACAAAAATCTCACCAAATTTTTACTTGCTCTCCAGCGCCACCCTGGCAGGTAGGACAAAACGGGAACTACAAGCAAACAGAAAACCTTCAATTTCCGCATCAACCTTGCCAATAGTAACAGATGGAACGTTTTTAGAGGATTTTTTTCTTTATTACTTTAAAAAAACTGCCCGAATCTCCTAGAGGGACAAACATTTGCCAAATGATTTATACCCCCACAACAGAAACAAACCCTCCTCTGAGAGCTGAATCTTCTATTGTCAGAGACAAGCAAACCCAGCTGCATGGGCTCCTGCTCAGAAGGGATTGAGAGAGACTGAGACACCTGCGCACTAAATGAGACCGCCGCACTGTGCTTGGACTGAGTATGACAGGAAGGAGTGATCTCTCCTCTCTCTCCAAGACGCCTGTCAATACGAACGGCCCGAGACATGGCAGACTCCAAAGAGATAGGTCTCTCATGAAAGGCAAATGCATCTTTCAATCCCTCTGAAAGACCATGGCAAAATTCACTTCGGAGTGCAGCATCATTTCAACCAGTATCAGCTGCCCATCTCTGAAATTCTGAACAGTATATCTCTGCGGACTGTTTACCCTGGCATAAAAGACGTAGTCTAGACTCAGCCAGAGCAATACGATCCGAATCATCATATATCTGACCCAGGGCTGAAAAAAAATCATCCACTGAACAGAGGGGTCGTGCTCCCACCGGCAGCGAAAAGGCCCAAGACTGAGCGTTATCCCTGAGCAGCGAGATGAATGATCCCCACCTTCTGCTCCTCATCACCAGAGGAATGGGGAAGTAGACGAAAATGGAGTTTGCAAGCCTCTCTAAAACGAACAAAATTCTCACTACCCCCGGAGAACGTATCCGGGAGCGAGATCTTGGGCTCAGAACAAACTCCATGAACGCAAGCTGAACCGGTCACCTGAAACTGATATACAGTTTTACGGAGATCTGCTACCTCCAATTAAAGACCCTGCATGCGTTCAGTCAAAAGTGAAACCGGATCCATGCTTGAGTTGGTTTTGGCGGTTTATAATGTCACGGATGGTGTTACAGAAAACTAGAAGACACAAATGAAGATCCGACTGACTTGATCCAAAACTAAGGAACAAAAAGGTAAGCCCTGTAACAGCCCTAGCTCTCTCCCTTACTGCTCAGCCTATGCAAAAATCTCAATGGTAGAAAATTGCATACCCTCGTTCCTCGACTGTATGACACCTGAACACCCTATAATAGTGAGGGGACACGGCCACCGGCTCCCTACACTTAATACGGAGGGAGTCAGGGTCACCTAGGATCAAGCCCACAGGAAAACAGAAATAAAGAAACAGACTTATCTTGTGGATGCAGCAGTAACAGCTTCTAGCATCAGCACACTCCAGGAAGTTGTATAAACCGCAAGGTAAGGCAGTATGGGGAGGAGATATATAGGGAGGCAATCACTGCTAATAGATGACAGCTGGGAGAGGGAGGAGAGATGTCAAAACGAAAGAAAAACAAAAGAAGATCATGCAGAAGGTACTGAAGAACGTCTAACAGAACTTCTCAAAGATCTGGTGGTGACAGGTGGGTGACATGAAGCCTGATTCTCTGCTATGACATGAAGCCTGATTCTCTGCTATGGGACCTCTCTCCTCTGTCTGGGTGCCGGGCCTAATTATCTGACAGTGGCCTGTTCCAGTGGTGGGTGACGTGAAGCCTGATTCTCTGCTATGACATGAATCCTGATTCTCTGCTATGGGACCTCTATCCTCTGTCTGGGTGCCGGGGCCTAAATATCTGACAGTGGCCTGTTCCAGTGGTGGGTGACATGAAGCCTGATTCTCTGCAATGGGACCTCTCTCCTCTGTCTGGGTGCCGGGGCCTAAATATCTGACAGTGGCTTGTTCCAGTGGTGGGTGACATGAAGCCTGATTCTCTGTTATGAGACCTCTCTCCAATTGATATTGGTTAATTTTTATTTATTTTATTTTAATTTTTATTCATTTCCCTATCCACATTTGTTTGCAGGGGATTTACCTACATTTTGCTGCCTTTTGCAGCCCTCTAGCCCTTTCCTGGGCTGTTTTACAGCCTTTTTAGTGCCGAAAAGTTCAGGTCCCCATTGACTTCAATGGGGTTCGGGTTCGGCAGATCCCGAACCCAAACATTTCCGGGAAGTTTGGCCGAACTTCTCGAACCCGAACATCCAGGTGTTCGCTCAACTCTAATCACTAGTTAAACTAAGGGGGAGGCATTATCATATACACCTAAAGCATATACAGATAAAGACAGGAAGGGAGTGCTATCTGTGCATACATGATGTATGATGGAGGGGCAGGTAGCAGTACTATCTGTGCCAATTTAATTTACAAGAAGTGAAGGAAGCAGTACTATCTGTGCCTACATCATATACACAAACAGACATTCAGACAGTAATATCTGTGCCTCTCACTTTTAGGGTCCATTCACACATCTGTGTTTGTTTTTAGGATCCACGGATCCGCGGATCCGCAAAACACAGACAGCGGCAATGTGCGTTCCGCATTTTGCGGACCGCACATTGCCGGCACTAAGAGAATATGCCTATTCTTGTCCGCTATTGTGGACAAGAATAGGACATGTTCAATTTTTTTCAGGATCAGAATTGTGGACCCGGAAGTGCGGGTCCGCAATTCCGGATCGTGCGGCCCCATAGAAATGTATGGGTTCGCAATTCCGTTCCGCAAAATACGGAATGGAATTGCGGATGTGTGAATGGACCCTTAAAGGCAGATGCAGGAGAGAAGTGTTATCTGTATCTACATCACTTGCAGGGAAATGCAGGAAGGCAGTACCATCTGTGCCTACATCAATTTGAGGGAGTCAGGGAAGCAGTATTATCTGATCCTAAATCATATACAGCGAAAGGCAGAGAGGCAAAGCTATCTGTACCTTCAAAATATACAGACAGAGGCAAAGGTACAGTACTATTTATGTTTACACAATTTACACATAGGCACAAAGCAGTACTATCTGTTCCTATATAATTTACAGTGAGTCTGGAAAACAGTATAATCTGTGCCAACATCATACATAGAGAGAGAAGGGGAAGGATAAAAAAGGGATCCAGGTTGGACACTATGGCCCAGATTTATCATTACTCTGACAGCTCACTCCACTTTCACATATGGCTAAAGTCACTTTTGGCTGAGTCAGATTTATGATCGTTCCTTTAAGACTGTAATAAATGTGGTTTGACGGTAGCAGTTTATCCGTCAGTAAGCAGCTTTACAAAAGTCGCATGTCTTTGCGAAAAAGTCGCATGTTCTATTAAAAAGTCTCATAAGATAAGCATGGTCCTCACTGGAGTGAAATTGCGCATTTTTTTGCGACTTTTTAAATAGTCGCAATAGTAAATATTTCTAGAGATTAATTTACATAAGAAAACACGCCCACTTTTAGAAAACTGGCGAGCATAGTGCAGAGCAGAAAAAAGTCGCAAATTTTTGCGCAGTTTTAGCGATTGAGCAAATTTTTTTGACTTTTTCACTCCATTATTCTGACTTGAGCTAATGATAAATCTGGCCCTATGATTTTACAATGATGGACATTGTGCTTGATATCTTTGCTTGGTATGGGCCTTTTTCAGAAAGGAGCATTTGCCTACAGTTCGTGTGGTCTCCATGTTTGAGTAGGACTCTTGCTCACACACTCCAATGATATAATGATGAGTATGTTGGATTCCTATGAAAGGTCTTTAGATTTTGATCTGCCTAGTGTGCTGCTAATTACATTTTTACAATACAAACAGGAGATAAAGAAATACAGTACATTTTTAAAGGTTATCTACACCTTTGGGGGCAATTTTTTTTATTATTCTATTGTACTCATTATGAGCGAAAAATCTTTTTTTCAATTGGTCTTTAGTAAAAATATGGAGTCCTTTTCTCTGTACATGACTGGGATGTTGTACTAGCGAGATCTGATTTTCTCTCTGTTCCGTCAGCCAGCTAATCTGACGGGCTCCGTATCTCTTATCTTTGACATTATAAACACTCATTATAGCTCAATTCGTATCCTGCTGATAAGAATGTGGCTTAAATAAGTGTTTATGAGTATGACCTCTCTGTAATTTAGAGATAAGGTTTAGTAGATGACCGACACAAAGTGACAATAACCTTCACACAGCTAGAAAAACAGTCAACCCTTTGTGACAGAATGGCTCAAGATAAAAAAAAAAAAACCTAGTTAAAAAATGATTTTTGGCCCAAAATGAGTACAATGCAAGCATAAAAAAATTGCCCCCAAAGGTGTACATAGCCTTTAAACATAAAATATACTACCATTAAAATTTCTCATTGAGAACCATAGTATCACAGTTGTAAATGGAGGACTCTAAAACTGAACAGAACTGGACGCAATTGGATCTCAAATTTTGTATTATTTTTCTGCTGTTGAGTCTTTGTAACTCTTTCACCTAGCTGGTAGTGTTGTAGCTACGTCTGACTACTTCTGACTGTTTATATTTTCTCTGCTCTTCCAGTAACTTCTCCTAGTGTTAGAGATACAGTAGCAGCAAAGATGTTGTAAATGGCAGATCAGAGTGTAGAGAGAGGGAAAAAGCATCCTGGTTATTAGAGACAGCAGATCACACAGGCTATAGAAAGAAAAGACAGCGCACTGATGCAGCCTGTATATGAGTGTAGAGAGAAAGCAGAGTACCCATGGTAAGCTCCTTGGGGGAATCATATGCTCCTCAGCATCAATGCCTGTCAGAACAAGGGCAAAGAGATCCCTCATAAGTTAAGTTGCAGGAAGAGAAATCAGAATAAGAGTGAAGCAGTGTTGACACTTGAGAGCTAGTGAGGGAAGCAGCATACTGGACACACAGACCTCACACCCAGCATATATTTCTAGGAGGGACAGATTGACAACGGAATAGAGAACTTTTTTCCAATGTTGGTAAAAAAGTACAGTCTATGAAGTTGGAGGAGCTTGTACATATTAGAATTCACGTTAAATGCTACACATGTCTTTATATTAGTATTATGAGTTGTAGACATGTATCACTTGTGATTATGGTTTTCTAATGTGTCTGTAAAAAATGTTGACCATTGATGACAACAATTTCTTCAGGTACCAGGGCCTAGAAGTAACAACAACCTCTGCCTTCCCATAACTATGCAACCACTTATAATTAATATGTTTTCTTGTTCCTAAGACAGTTTGTCTCCTGAAATTGTTGTTACTGTAAGCAGAGCTAAGAGTCGCTGACCTATAATTATATTTGTATAAGATGTGTGTGTCTGAAAATTATTTCGCTTGGCTGGTAATGTAATATGTAGTGACCTTTACGTTCTGACTAAATGCCAGGAAAGGTTATAAAATTTGAGAAAGCCTAAAGTAAACTCTAATAATTGTTCCCTTGAGAGCTAAACTTTCATTGTCTGCGCCTGTAAACTGGAGTCTTAGTCTTTCATAACTAATCTGTTAGCAATATAAGCTAAAAGGCTATGGATATCTTTGACATAGAAATACATATTCTTACACTTGGTAGAGATTACCTTGAGTTAAACAGTTGCATTAGGTTTCAGGCTGCATACCTCCCCACATGAACTGTGCCTGCTGCTGCATATTAAATAGTTTGCCATAACCCCCTGATGAATTTTGCCGGCTCCGTTTTACTCAGCGTGCCATAGTCCCCATAAACTGTGTCTTCTGCTGCTTTTTATAGAGTGTCCCATAATCCCTCATGAACTATGCCTACTGCTGTGTATTTTATAGTGTGCCATAACCCTCCATGACCTGTGCCTGCTGCATATTATATAGTGTGTCATACCTCCATGAACTGTGTCTGCTGAGGCGTATTATATAATGTGCCATGCCCACCCCATGAAATATGCCTGCTGCTTATTATATAGTATGCTGTAATACCCACACCCCCATCAATTGTTTTGGCTGCTGACTGCTTGTTTTATAGTGTACCATAGCCCCCTCATCCACAGCCTCAGACCCAAGCACCCATAAAATTATTATTTTGAAACTTAATTGACAGTGCTGACTTTACTTATTTTTTTCTGGCCAGCTAAGAGCACAGCAGTCAGGGGACAAGGAGAAGATATTCATAGGGCCTGGACCCCTTAAGGTGATGCTGCAGACCGTGGTTGGTGCTGGCATGATGTTGCTTGCTGGCAGAGGGACTTTCATGGCAAGGCTAAGCTCGTTAAAGTTTCTCTGCTGGCTATGCTAGCACTGCTAATGCTGATATACCAGCCCAGCACCTATCAGAGAAACAACACAGAGTAAGCACTTGTCAGGCAGCTACAGATGCGTTGGGTAAGGACAGGCATCCTCAAACTGCGGCCCTCCAGCTGTTGTAAAACTACAACTCTCACAATGCCCTGCTGTAGGCTGATACCTGTAGGCTGTTTGGGCATGCTGGGAGTTGTAGTTTTGCAACAGCTGGAGGGCTGTAGTTTGGGGATGCCTGGTTAAGGAGAAGGGGAGCCTGTCCCAATGAACATGGGGCTTGAGCCCCGAACAGGGACTCAGGACAAGTCAGGGCTTGGAGCCTGTATGAAGAGTAATTAAGGTTTATTAGGTGAGGTCTTTTGTCCAAGGCTGGACCCCTTCCCCCAAGTTCCTCATAGCAACAAAGTGGTATGGCTCCACTGGAAGTATGCCACTAATTATAATAATTAAAATCTCTACAAGCTCCTCCAGCTTTAAAAAAAATCACAAACAAAAAATGTCCTCTGATTTCTGGACTATCCCTTGATAACCCGGTATTAATTTAAGACTTTTCTTATGAGCATGTTCCTCCTAATAAAACACACTGGATGTGAGATCTGTTTGTCCAGATGCTGCTTTCACTTGCTTTTACAGCTTCACTTCTGTACTGCTGTTCGTACCACTACTTATTAGGGATCTATTGCGAGATCTCTCTCCTCATGCAGTTTACTGTGGGTGCTCTGCTTTCCCTCTACACATATTCAGCCTGTCTAATCTCACTGCACTGCCCTATCTACAGCCTGTGTGATCTGCCCTCTCTGATAGCTCTGATAATCTGGATGCTTTCCATTTTCTCCACACTCTGATCTGCTGTGTAGAACCTCCTACTCTTCTCTGCTGCTATTTCTAGCAATAAGAAAAGGAGAAGAGAGGGGGAAAGCAGAGCTGACACAGCAACGAGTAGGAAGTAGTCAGAAGTATTAAGACAGTTGGATGAGGCAGATTAGGTAGATTCCACAACAACAGAATGGTACAAAAAGTGTTAATGAATTCTCAGCTACGAGCAATATTAAGTTTACGCATTTACTACACTTTTATTTACATGAAACTAAAAAACCATTTAAGGTTCTATTCACATCTGCTGTGTTATTTTAATTGTGGGAGGAGCTAAGCGAGGAACAGAATAGGCATGCCTACGGACTGTCCTAACCCAACTGGCTGGAGTGTGCTCGGCGCCAGTGATGAGGTAAGGCCTGAATAAGTGGGCCACCTAGGAGGAGTGTATGAAAAAGGGGATGGGAGGGAGGGGCAACAACGGGCGCCCTCCTGCTTGTAGGAGGGGGTTTAAATAGGGTGAGTACGCTCCTCCCACAATTACAGGCTGCAAGCAGCCTTCAACATTTGTGGGAGGAGCTAAGCAAGGAACAGAATAGGCATGCCTACGGACTGTCCTAACCCAAGTAGCTGGAGGGTGCCCGGCGCCAGTGATGAGGTAAGGCCTGAATAAGTGGCCAAAAAGAGAACTGGTACGTAGCAGGGAGCGAAGCATTTATTGAAGCATTGTGTGAACTATAACGCCAAAGAACAAAAGGCCCTGGAGATCTCTGCCCGTGGATTCGGAATGTACCTTGTGAAGCAGGACGAACGCCAGCGACCCATCTTGCGGATGACATGCGCCGGTACCTGGTGACTCGATGCTGCAGACGCGGCCCCTATGCAGAAGGAGTGCCCGGATATTGTGCTAGGGTTGAAACCCAGCCCTGCGGCCAGGGTACGGATGTTTGAAATGAACAGGGTTGAAGACAGGGGCCTACCGTTGATCGGGAGCAACGGGTCGTCTAGAGCGGAAGATTGAAGGGAGGCCAGGAGCTCCTGGAGCACCTTGATAGGACACCAACAGGTGGCCGTAGGGAAAAATTCCACCTCTGTGGGAGGACCGGACTTTGAGGATGGGATGGATAGGATGAAGTGGTCTGAGTGCCAGGTGAGATGTCACCTGAGCAGGGTTGTTTGGGAGATGGCGCTGCAGGTGAACTCCCCGGGCCTGAGGAACCCATAGAACCCGAGGTACATGGCTGCTTTGGTGATGATGCTTGCTGGTTGCCCAAAAGGAAGACCGTCTAGGGCTGCGGATAACTTGCGGAAAAGCTCACCTGACACCGGCTGCCTGCGCACCTGGACCGCCGCGCTAACTTTCTGAACGCCCCTGAGGGTGGCTTTGATGGCCTGATTTGAAAAGATGAATCTGGCAGAAGGGTCGCTGAGCATCCGGTGGTGTTGGATGCCGGCCAAATACAGCTTGATGGTATTGAAAGAGAGGTGGCGGTGGGTGTGGCAATGGCACCTCGTCCACCTCCCCTTGTGGGTGGGTGTCAGCGAACCGCTTGAACATGCTGAACCCGGTGTCATAGTTCCTGGCGGTGTTGGCGGCTAGCGACCACTGGACTAATGACCGGGTGGTTGCTATCAAGGGCTCTAGTTCAGCAGGAGGGCGCTGTACAGTGGAGCTGGTATGCCGACGGGATCTGCCTCCGGGAGTTCCTGGAAGAAAACATTGAGGTTAAACATGGACATGGAAAGCGAAGACGTGGAAGTTAAACTCCAAGGACAGCCAGACAAGTTTACGCAGCAGGGCCATGATCCTGGGGGATTTTGCCCTTCCCTTTGAAATGACCTCAACCAGGACCTGACTGTCCGTCCTGAATATGACTGACCTGTTTGCCCAGAGCGGACCCCAAACGTGGGCAGCCGCCACTATGGGGTATAATTCCAACAGCAGCGAGGACCTCATGGCCTCAACCTCGGACAAGAGCTCCACCGGCCAACTGCCGACCAACCACTGCGGATAGAAGATTGCCGCGAACCCGCGGGAGGCGGCGGCGTCGGTGAAAACCGTGGGGGATGCTGCGTCCGACGTTGATGTCGGCCAGTCATAGAGTCTTAAGTTGCCTCTTTGGGCAGCTGGAGCGGGGGTGGGCCCTGAAGCAGAGGGAGCAGACGTGTAAGGCCCTGCAACTGTTGAAACCACAACCCCCGGCGTTGAAGTTGCTGCAGACCTGACTCTGCCCTAGGTAAGCAATGGGCCTGCCCAGCTTGTCAGTGGACCCTTGGAACCGCTGTGTGCCAGAGGGGCCAGGCAGGGAACCCTCCCGGCCCGAGGTGGGGAGGTTGGGACACTAGTCGGCCGTGTGCTGTATGGATTGGCACGCCGCGCACGTGGGGGCCTGCAACTCGGCAAAAAGGCGACAGAACAGCTCCATGTCCAGGTTTGCCCAGTCCGTGATGAACTGGAACTGGGCGAGGGCGGCGGCCGCCTTGGCTGAAAAAGACCTGTGGTAGTCGTAGAAGTTTGATCCGCCGTACTTATAGGAATAGGAATCCAGCTCCTCACGCCTGTGTGGCTGGCTGCTGCAGATGGTATCCCTGTAGAGGCTAAACGCCAGGACGAATTCGGGGATTGACAGCTTACGGTTCAGGCGGGCATCCTTGGCCCGCAGAACCACCGAGACCTCCCCGCAATTAATCACCTTATTCTCAGATACGTCTTGCAACGCAATGAGAATGGACGCCAGGTTGACGTCCCTCCCCGCTAGGATGTCCCTTTTCAGGTTTTCTGGGGTGAAATGCGAGGGGGCAATCTGGGGGCTGGTACGGACCGTACCTGGCGCCGACTCCTGGGATGTAGACGGTAAGGCCGGAAGGGCTGGGGAAGGTAGTGCCGCCGGCCGGGACTCCAATTCCCCCATCCTGGTTTGGATGTCCGCCACCGAACCCGCCAGACTGCCGATGGTGGCCTGCAACTGCAGGAGGGATAGCTGGATTGAGGAGAGAGAAGGTTGGTCACTTAAGCCTGACAGTGCCGTCATCAGGAGACGGTACAGCTCCGCTTTTCTTGCGGAGGCGGGATGGTGAATTCCTCTTCTGTTGAGCTCTGCCACCAGCTTTGGGATGGTCCAGCTCCGCAGAGAGGGGTTGCTGGCGTGCCCTGATATGGAGGTCCCGGGTAAAGACAAGTTATCATCTGACTCCGGGGCCTGCGACATCTTCAAGCTGCATGGAGGAGGTATGAAGGCAACAGATGAGATTCCTTCCCCCTCCCCCAGATGACTGAAGAAGCGTTGCAGGGGAATGGGTCTGACCGCGTAGAGGTGTTCGTTACTTACCTGAAAGGGAACGAACCGCGCTACTGACTTCTGAGGTGAGATAGAGACCTATGAACGGGAGCTCATGACAACGAATACGTAACGCGGTGGCAAGGTGCACAGCAGCCTCGTGGCTGGATCTTAACTGGACAAGGAGGAGACTTTGGCGTAACGAAAGTAGCTTGCTCGCAGTCCTGGAGGCCGAGACCCTGTTATACGTGAAGAAATAAGCTGTGTTTGGACCGATACCCGGCGAGGGATGCGAACAGCTGGACCCTTAAGCAGCGAAAGGGTGCGTGACCCTGACCCAAGTGAACCTGGGCCGGAATCGTGCCCGAGTGACCCAGGGAACACATGACACCCGGGTCTGTACTGCCCCTGACACCTGACCCAAACACAGGGAACACATGCCCCCTGAATGAAACAGGGAACACATGACCCCTGAACGCACAGGAACACCAGAAGCCCGGCCAACCCGGGGATCCATGATACCTGAGCGAACAGGGGACACATGACCCCGAACGAACAAGGAACACCTGGCCCCTGAGTGACCCAGTGAACACGAGACACCAACACGAAGCCGGGCGGATATCATTCCTGAATGATTTGGGGAAAACATGACACTTGAGTGATTCAGGGAGACATTACACCTGAGCGATTCAGGGAGACATTACACCTGAGCGATTCAGGGAGACATTACACCTGAGCGATTCAGGGAGACATTACACCTGAGCGATTCAGGGAGACATTACACCTGAGCGATTCAGGGAGACATTACACCTGAGCGATTCAGGGAGACATTACACCTGAGCGATTCAGGGAGACATTACACCTGAGCGATTCAGGGAGACATTGCACCTGAGCGATTCAGGAAGACATTACACCTGAGCGATTCAGGAAGACATTACACCTGAGCGATTCAGGAAGACAATTGCACCTGAGCGATTCGGGAAGACATTACACCTGAGCGATTCAGGAAGACATTACACCTGAGCGATTCAGGAAGACATTACACCTGAGCGATTCAGGAAGACATTACACCTGAGCGATTCAGGAAGACATTACACCTGAGCGATTCAGGAAGACATTACACCTGAGCGATTCAGGAAGACATTACGCCTGGGCGATTCAGGAAGACATTACACTTGAGCGATTTTGGGAGACATTACAACCAGAGCGAATCAGGGAGACATTACAACCAGAGCGAATCAGGGAGACATTACAACCAGAGCGAATCAGGGAGACATTACAACCAGAGCGAATCAGGGAGACATATAACCAGAGCGAATCAGGGAGACATATAACCAGAGCGAATCAGGGAGACATTGTACCTGACCGATTCAGGGAGACATTGCACCTGAGCGATTCAGGGGGACATTACACCTGAGCGACCAGGGAGACATTACACCTGAGCGACCAGGGGGACCAGCACTGGAGTGATGCAGAAATCAGGGAAGCGGGCGGCCCCTCCCCCCCCTGGGTGACCTAAGGGCAGCCGCACCGGTGAGGCCCAGGTACCGGACCCCTGACCTCAGGGAACGACTGCCCCCAATCACCCAGGGGGTGAGACCGGACAATGCACTGGCGCGGCCGGCAGTTGCCCAGCCCGGCATTGAAACATAGTTCCCCTCCCCTCTCTATTTTTTTGGGGTTTTTTTCAGCATTGCGGGGGTTAACAGGAGCATGGCCAGAAACAAGCCTGTTGAGTCAAGGCCCCTATGATCTTTTTTTTTTCTCTTTTTTTCCCACAGCAGTGCGGGGGTTAATAGGCAGGAAGCCGGCCGCCCGTGCAGGGAGAACGGGCCCCCTGGAGGCCGGATCCCGCGCTGGGGGTCCCGGCGCCCCGGACCCCCGCACTGGGAACATGGCACAATTTCAACAAGAGGAGAAATGCCCCTAATCCCACAGTAAGCTCCACACCACCAGGACACTTCCGTAGGAGGAATCAATGCCGGAGTCGCTGGCAGCAGTCCCCGCCGGATGCAACAACGGGCGCCCTCCTGCTTGTAGGAGGGGGTTTAAATAGGATGAGTACGCTCCTCCCACAATTACAGGCTGCAAGCAGCCTTCAACATTTGTTCTGCTCCTATAATGAAGCAAGAAATAAAAATAAAAAAAGGTGAGGTGAACAAAGTCTAATCTCTTTCCACAGTGTTCTGTAGTAGGTTATAATAAATGGATACCACCACAAAATACTGATACTGCACAGGGTTGGCACAGACCCAGGAACTGAGTGGGTATTGTTATATCAGCGTGTTGTGGCTGCCGCTGCTCTGCTCACCTGCCCCAGCACTCTAGGCACAGATCAGTCTCCCACTTTCCTTTACTTTTCGACAGGCCCGGCTGCCAGGCTTCCTTTTTTCCTCCCCACAGGCTGTGGCCTGCTTGCCGAATAAGCCTCTCTCGTTTTGCCTGTAGGTCACACGTACACTCCTTCTGGCTCTTAAAGGGACAGTAGTTGTGCACCCTAATCTTCACAAGCCAATGGCTGACCACCTTGGGATACTTAAAGTATCTGAATAATAGGTTATTGTCACAGTCATATTGTTGTTTGCAAGTGCAATTCCCCTTTTAGGTGTGCCTCCCTGCTGTTTGGTGCACTAGGGGTTAATCTAGCTAGTGGGGATTATGGTGTGTCCTGGGTGTGGCCGCAAACTTGTTATATACCTGTGGCTTGCAGGCTGGGGGCAGTTTTTCTACAGCCTTGTTTGGTGATGGAGCTCTGCTCCTTGCCTGGGTGATTCTGCCCAGTCCTTGAGTGACACCTTATTCGACATAAATTGTCTTTCCTTGTGTTTGCTCCTGGTTCTCTACCTCACTTGTTATTTGTTAGGTGTGGGTTTATGTTCATGGTTGTTACATGTCTGGACTGTTGTTGGTGTTTGTCCCTACATGTATGTTTGACGGTTCTCTGTAACAGTGGTTGCAGTTAGTGTGAACCGGCACTTGTGTTTGGGTCTCCCCTCGCCCATGTCACAGAGGTTCTGTCGCTTGCGTTGTGGTGGCTGGCTGCATTCCTTCAGTGTACTGGCTGTGTGCTGGTTGGGGATGCATGCTGGCAGCAACTTGGTGTGAACCGTGTCTGAGGTGGACGCAGCGTTCATTGCGGTCTCTCCTGGCTGTTTGGTGGCTGGCGTCCTGGTTCCTGTATGTTGCTCCAGAGGTTGGCAGCAGCTCTGGAGAGACTTCCTTGCACTGGCGCTGAATCTGCTACATTTTTTTCCCTCCCTTACCCCCTGTTGTTTGTGATTTCCCCACTAGCTTCCCTTTTTCTGTTGGGGGGGCTTTGAGGGGTGGGAGTGTCACGGTCATATTGTTGTTTGACCGTGATGCGGTTGCCGTGCAGACTCATTGCTGGTGGCAACGTGTAGTTTTTGGTTTGCACGTGCAATTCCCCTTGTAGGTGTGCCTCCCTGTTGTTTGGTGTGCTAGGGGTTAATCTTCTAGCTAGTGGGGATTATGGTGTGTCCTGGGTGTGGCCACAAGCTTGTTATATACCTGTGGCTTGCAGGCTGGGGGCAGTTTTTCTACAGCCTTGTTTGGTGATGGAGCTCTGCTCCTTGCCTGGGTGATTCTGCCCAGTCCTTGAGGGACACCTTATTGGACATAAATTGTCTTTCCTTATGTTTGCTCCTTGTTCCCTACCTCACTTGCTATTTGTTAGGTGTGAGTTTATGTTCAGGGTGTGTTGTACGTCTTCAAAGTTGTTACATGTCTGGACTGTTGTTGGTGTTTGTCCCTACATGTATGTTTGACGTTTGCCCTGTATGTTGAAGCCTGTTTGCAGCACTGCTTGGGGCTGCCATGCACTGTGTGAGCATGGGGGGCTCTGGCAGAGTTGGTATGCTGGATTCCTGTGTGGGTTGTTTGTACTGTGACCTACTGTGTGTTCAGGCTTCTGTACTGATGCACGGGTTCCAGTTGTGGAGGCTTCGGCAGATAAGTGAGTTGTCTTGTTGTTCTTACCTGCCAATCCTCTAGCTGTGTATGGGCTTCCCTTTTCCCTGCTTCTAGGCCTTTAGAGACTCCTGTTCCTCTGTGTTGTGGATGAACAGGTCATCTCTACCCTGCTCCTAGTCCAGGGATTTTTTGAGGATTAGTAGGGCCCCAAGGTTCCGGAGTATGAGCCTCCTACCATCTCGGTTGGCTCATACGGTTAGGAGTCAGGTTCAGAATTAGGGACGCTGTAGGAGGTGACCTGCTCCCTTATTCCTCCTCCTGGACTTGTTGCTTCCCTGTTCCCTTCGTATTGTACGGTGGGAAGTTCCCCCCACTTCCCACCATGACAGTTATATTTCACTAGTCAAACAAACAAAATAAAATTCAAGGTGAAGTGGGTTCAATTCACACCATAAGCCAGCAATTCACAGTAAAAAGACAGCGCTTCTCGAATTGTCCAGTAGGCATCCGGATTATAATGGAGTCAGGTACAGATATAGACGAACATTGGATAAACCAGAAGAAATCCCATCTACTTCCGATTTGGTCCATCTGTAGGGGCCAAAAGGTAGCGCAGATAGTGAAGAACCACCAATAAAAGTAAGATAAATAATGTATTGTACTCACAAAGGTCAAAAGATAATAGGCATATCAAAAACCATCCGCCCTAGTGTCCTTGCCCGACCTAGGTTTTATTTTCGGTTTGTCAGGGGTTCATACTCCACCCTCATCTGGGCGTCTACTTTATACAGGTCTAGGGAGGAGGAAAACCTCATCCCAATTGAATTTAGTTATAATCAATATATACAATATTATTCCAATAAACAAAAATAACAAAACCAACTAAAATAAAAACGTTCTAACCTTTAACATTGTTCCCATTCTTACTTCATTTCTGACCCAACAGTTTTCATCAACTTCTCTCATAAAACATTCTACTATTCCATTCATAGTTTTATCTACCAGGTCGATTTCTAGAAGCTGTTGCGTGCATCATTCCCGATCACATGGTTGAATTTGGCCAATAATCCTCCCATTCATAAAACATGTGATTGGGTCCGCCAATCATAGTTGGATCCCCTTTCATTCATACTTCAAGGTCACATGATTAAAATTGGCCAATAAGCAATTACTATTACTTGCTATCTTACGACCAAAAGTTCATGGGGACAGATCAAATTACTAACAAATTCCAATCTCATCTAAATTTATTTCAAAACTAAATTCCACAACCAATGCTTATTCTATCTACATAGGTTCATAGTGTTTATACTAGACAGGGCTTCAGATCCAACTCAATATTTAATCCTGGTTCCCAATCTGTAGATCCACTCCACTTCGCATCGGTTTATCTTAGCCAATGGGTTTCCTCCTCGCCATTTCTGATTAACTCGTTCCACTCCTGTAGATATTAACCCACTAGGGTCTTTACTGTGCACTTTCTTAAAGTGTAGGGGAACACTGTGGGTTTCTAAACCTTTTTTAATATTCCGAATGTGTTCCTGAACCCTAGTTTTACGCTTTCTCATAGTCCGTCCAACATACTAGAGGCCACAAGGGCACTCGAGTAGGTAGATAACTCCTGAATGGTCACATGTTATTCCCCTTTGATCTTAAAACTGGAACCATTTTTGGTGGACTCAATTGTTTGTTTACTCATTTTTCTTCCACTAGTGTTCTGCAAAGGTGTGTATTTCTATGTTTATCTGCCTGTGTACCAACTTCTTCCTGCTTCCCGGATTTGCTAATTTGCTGTCTGACCTGACCTCTCTTTGTTCACCATTCTGACTCTCATCTGCCCACTCTGACCCAGGACATTTTATAGGATTAAACAAACTCTGCCTGCCCTGAACTCGGCTTGTTCTTGAGCATTTTTCCTGACTCCTTGGTGCTCTGCATTAGTTTCTCTCGCTCCCAGTGAGTCAGCAGTCACTTGGAGGCTACTCAAAGAGGTAGTGGCCTGGTGGTTCCCCTGCAGCAACATCCATATTCTTGTATAGGGGTAAAAGGGCAAAAACCAGGGGGCACTTTGATAACACCCTTGGGAATAGCCCCAAGCCAAATCTGTTCAAAGGACACAATGGTTCCACACCTGCTTCATAACAGTTATCACTTGTAACATACAGTATAATAATACAGTAACCGCTATTGCCACATCTGTGAAAACCCCACAGTGAAAGCCATTGAAAAAGAAAATCAATGCCTGTTTGTATATTCATCTCAACTCCCAAATTAAAAGTGATCAAAAAGGCCATTAGGTATCGTTGTAGTCGTGAGGACCCGGCAAATAAAGTTGATGTCCTTAAGGTGTTAAACAGGATGATGAGGAAACCAAGTATAAGAATCATGTTGATGTGTGTTCCTTAACCCCTTTAGGACACAGCCTTATTTCACCTAAGGACCAGGAAATTTTTTGCAAATCTGACTAGTGTCACTTTAAATGGTGATAGCTTTAACACACTTTGACTTATCCAGGCCATTCTGAGATAGTTTTTTCGTCACAATTTGTACCACATGACACTGGTAAAATGAAGTTAAAAAAAATAAATCATTTTTATTTATAAAAAAAAATACCAAATTTACCCAAAAAATTTAAAAAAATTCAAATTTCCAAGTTTCAATTTCTCTACTTCTATAATACATAGTAATACCTCCAAAAATAGTTATTACTTTACATTCCCCATATGTCTACTTCATGTTTGTATCAATTTGGGAATGATATTTTATTTTTGGGGGATGTTACAAGGCTTAGAAGTTTAGAAGCAAATCTTGAAATTTTTCAGAAATTTTCAAAAACCCACTTTTTAGGGACCAGTTCAGGTCTGAAGTCACTTTGTGACGCTGGGTTCACACCTGAGCGTTCGCGATGGAGCGCTCTGTATGCGCGATTGTACGGGCGTTTGCGAGACAAGCGAACGCCCATTGTCGCGCGTTCCCGAAAGTCAATGTACAGGAATGCGCGACAAGATGCCCCAAAGAAGCTCATGTACTTCTTGGGGCGTCGGGCGTTTTACAGCGCGATCGTACGCGCTGTAAAACGCCCAGGTGAGAACCATGCCGATAGGGAAGCATTGGTTTCTCCTTGTTGAGCGTTTTACAGCGCGTAGGAACGCGCTGTCAAACACTCAGGTGTGAACCCAGCCTAAGGCTTACATAATAGAAACCACCCAAAAATGACCCCATTCTAGAAACCACCCCTCAAGGTACTCAAAACTGATTTTGCAAACGTTGTTAACCCTTTAGGTGTTCCACAAGAGATAATGGCAAATGGTGATAAAATGTAAGAATTTTTTGGCAAATTTTCCTACATTTCCACAAAATGTAGTTTGCAGAAACACCCCATATGTGGCCGTAAACTACTGTACGGGCACACAGTAGGGCATAGAGGGAAAGGTGCGCCATATCGTTTTTGGAAGGCAGATTTTGCTGGACTGTTTTTTTTTACACCATGTTCCATTTGAAGCCCCCCTGATGCACCCCTAGAGTAGAAACTCCATAAAAGTGACCCCATCTAAGAAACTACACCCCACAAGGTATTCAAAACTGATTTTACAAACTTTGTTAACCCTTTAGGTGTTCCACAAGATTTAATGGAAAATAGAAATACAATTTCAAAATTTCACTTTTTTGGCAGATTTTCCATTTTAATATTTTTTTTCCAGTTACAAAGCAAAGGTTAACAGCCAAACAAAACTCAACATTTATGGCTCTGATTCTGTAGTTTACAGAAACACCCCATATGTGGTCGTAAACCGCTGTACGGGCACACGGCAGGGTGCAGAAGGAAAGGAATGCCATACGGTTTTGGAGGGCAGATTTTGCTGGACCGTTTTTTTGACACCATGTCCCATTTGAAGCCCCCCTGATGCACCCCTAGAGTAGAAACTCCAAAAAAGTGACCCCATTTTAGAAACTACGGGATAGGGTGGCAGTATTGTTGGTACTAGTTTAGAGTACATATGATTTTTGTTTGCTCTATATTACACTTTTGTGAGGCAAGGTAACAAGAAATAGCTGTTTTGGCACTGTTTTTATTTTTGTTATTTTCAACATTCCTCTGACAGGTTAGATCATGAAATATTTTTATAGAGCAGGTTGTCACGGACGCGGCGATACCTAATATGTATACTAACTTTTTATTTATGTAAGTTTTACACTATGATTTCATTTATGAAACAAAAAGAATCATGTTTTAGTGTCTCCATAGTCTGAGAGCCATAGTTTTTTAAGTTTTTGGGCAAATATCTTAGGTAGGATATGATTTTTGCGGGATGAGATTGGCACTATTTTGGGGTGTGTATGACTTTTTGATCGCTTGCAATTACACTTTTTGTGATGGTGAAACAAAATTGCTTTTTTTACACCTTTTTTTTGTCGTTTTTGTTTTACGGTATTCACCTGAGGGGTTAGGTCATGTGATATTTTTATAGAGCAGGTTATTACGGACGCGTGATACCTAATATGTATACTTTTTTTTATTTATGTAAGTTTTACACAATGATTTCATTTTTGAAACAAAAAAAATCATGTTTTAGTGTCTCCATAGTCTGAGAGCCATAGTTTTTTCAGTTTTTGGGAAAATATCTTGGGTAGGGTATGATTTTTGCGGGATGAGATGACGGTTTGATTGGCACTATTTTGGGGTGCATATGACTTTTTGATCGCTTGCTATTACACTTTTTGTGATGTAAGGTGACAAAAAAATCGCTTTTTTCCTACCGCTTATTTTTTTATTTTTTTTACGGTATTCACCTGAGGGGTTAGGTCATGTAATATCTTTATAGAGCAGGTTATTTAGGATGCAGCGATACCTAATATGTATAATTTTTTTTATTTATGTAAGTTTTAAACAATTATTTCATTTTTGAAACCAAAAAAATAATCATGTTTTAGTGTCTCCATATTATGAGAGCCATAGTTTTCAGTTTTTGGGCGATTATCTTAGGTAGGGTCTAATTTTTTTGCAGGATGAGGTGACAGTTTTATTGGTACTATTTTGGCGTACATACAACTTTTTTGATCACTTTTATTACCTTTTTTGGGAAGTAAGGTGGGCAAAATTTCAATTTCATCATAGTTTTATTTATTTTTTATGGCGTTCACCGTGCGGGTAAAGTAACATGACCGTTTTATAGATCAGGTCGTTACGGACGCGGTAATATCAAACATGTGTAGGGAATTTTATTTTTTTATTTTTAATCAGTGATAAATGTGTTTTTTGATTTTTACCTTTTTTTCAATTTTTTATTTTTTTTTACTCAGACCCACTTGGTTCTTGAAGATCCAGGGGGTCTGATGTCTGTATAATACAGTACACTATATAGTGTACTGTACTGTATTTTCACTTTACAAAGTCTGATTAGACTTCTGCCTGCAGAAATCTAATCAGCACCATGGACAGCCTTTGATCAGTACCTGTGAAGGCGTCCGGTTGCCATGGTAACCATCACTTGCTGCCACAACAGAGCAGTGGGTGATGGTGAGGGAGGGGGGCCCCCTCCCTCTCCCATCAGGGGCTGAAAAGGCACAGCAGCCCCTGATGGGAGAGGGAAGAGCTCCCTCCCTCTTAACCTTTTCCACACAGCGGTCCCTACAGCCAGCACAGATGTCAGGCGTTTCAAGCAGAGTGTCAGCAATGTGCTGACACTCTGCAAACCGCTCGGCTATCCTGAGAGAGGGGGAGGGCGGATGATCGCATGCCTGCCTGCCCCCCCAAGCACCGCCCGCACCGCTTGCCCCGGGTACCAGGACAACATGCCGTACGTCATGTGTCCTGAAGAGGTTAAGGAACGCTAACCCTTCACTCAGGTTGTAGTCCTTGAGAACAGCACTTAGGAGTAAATTTTAATGCAGGCTGTTATAAATTTAGATCATCGCATATGCTTTTTCATTTCATACTGGTATACAAATCATTGATAACTTTTGCTTGCAATACTCTTACTAACACATGGAGTGAGCAACAGAGAGCTCCGTGCAGATTCATACAGATGTTTAGAGCTTTGCTCTATGAAGCCACCTAGTGGTAGATATAAATAGTGCATTATATTGACTGAGGTGTGAATTCCAGCAGCCTGTTCCAGCAGAGAACAGCCTATCAGAATTCTCCAGATCCGGCACTGCAAGATACAAATGGAATATCCGGTGGAGATCCGTACGCATTCCAACAGATAATGCGGAAAATCGCCTTGACAGAAACAGCTGCACACTGTGGTTTGTGTCCAGCCGATTACCGGCATTGACTGCCAGAACAAACTGCCACAATTCACACTACAGGTGTAAAACTAGTCTTAGGGCCATTTCACAGAAATCCAACCTAGGCCGGGAAAAACAGAGCCATGCGCCTGCCGAATGTCTTGGGTCTACCGTGCTCCCCTGAAGTGAAATTACTGCATTATACTGTTACATGATGCAGTGAGTTAATTTCAGATCACGGGTCTCTTGTACTGAATTCACATGATAATGTTAGCACAGTACAAAAGATCCGCAATCAGAAAATTACTGACTGCATCAAAAAAAACAATATGGTACAGTCAGTTCAGGGGAATGCGGTCGGCCCAGGAGATGCGGCATACACATGAGCCATTATCTAATGTTTCCTTCTCATTTGTACTTAGTAACTTTTCAGTAGTGATATCCTCTTCCAAAACCTCCTCGGCTGAGTCCTCTTCTGCTGTTGCGTCTCGCTCCACATCAACGGCACCCCCCAGCTCCCCAGGGGCTATTCCACATCCCGGATATGACAGTGTCACGCCGTCTTGGGGTTGACTTGCCTGAAAGCAGAGAGTCACACCGGACCAGCACTCCTGTCCGCCCTGAATGCACAGGTGGATCAGTGGCTGACTCCGCACCAACTGGAGATTGGCAAAGTGGTGTGTGACAACGGAAGCAATTTGTTGGCGGCATTGAATTTGGGCAAGTTGACACATGTGCCGTGCATGGCACATGTGTGTAATCTGATCGTACAACGCTTTGTGCATAAGTACCCAGGCTTACAGGACGTCCTCAAGCAGGCCAGGAAGGTGTGTGGCCATTTCAGGTGTTCCTACACGGCCATGGTGCACTTTTCAGACATTCAGCGCCGAAACAACATGCCAGTGAGGCGCTTGATTTGCGACAGCCCGACACTTTGGAATTCAACACTCCTAATGTTCGACTGCCTGCTCCAACAAGAAAAATCCGTCAACGAGTATTTGTATGACCAGGGTGCTAGGACAGCCTCTGCGGAGCTGGGAATTTTTTTTGCCACGTTACTGGACGCTCATGCGCAATGCCTGTAGGCTCATGCGTCCTTTTGAGGAGGTGACAAACCTAGTCAGTCTCACCGAAGGCGCCATCAGCGACATCATCCAATTTGTTTTCTTCCTGGAGCGTACCCTGCGAAGAGTGCTGGATCAGGCTGCAGATGAGCATGAAGAGGAAGAGGAAGAGTTGTGGTCACCATCATCACCACCAGAAACAGCCTTATCAGCATCGCTTGCTGGACCTGCGGCAACGCTGGAAGAGGAGTGTGAGGAAGAGGAGTGTGAGGAGGAATGTGGCTTTGAGGAGGAGGAGGAGGAGGAGGAAGACCAACCACAACAGGCATCCCAGGGTGCTCGTTGTCACCTATCTGGTACCCGTGGTGTTTTACGTGGCTTGGGGGAAGAACATACCTTCAGTGAGATCACTGAGGACGAGGAACGGCACATGAGTAGCTCGGCATCCAACCATGTGCAAATGGGGTCTTTCATGCTGTCGTGCCTGTTGAGGGACCCTCGTATAAAAAGGCTGAAGGAGAATGACCTGTACTGGGTGTCCACGCTACTAGACCCCCTGTATAAGCAGAAAGTGCCTGAAATGTTACCGAATTACCGGAAGTCGGAAAGGATGCAGCAGTTCCAAAATAAATTAAAAAGTATGCTTTACACAGCGTATAAGGGTGATGTCACAGCACAACGGGAATCTAACAGGGGAAGAGGTAAAAGTAATCCTCCTCCTCCCACGACCACGCCGGCAAGGACAGGACGCTTTACAGACGTGTTGTTGATTGAGGACATGCAGAGCTTTTTAAGTCCTACACATCGCCACAGCCCTTCTGGGTTCACCCTCAGAGAACGACTCGACCGACAGGTAGCAGACTACCTCACCTTAACTGCAGATATCGACACTCTGAGGAGCAATGAACCGCTTGACCACTGGGTGTGCAGGCTTGACCTGTGGCCTGAGCTATCCCAATTTGCGATAGAACTTCTGGCCTGCCCCGCTTCAAGTGTCCTGTCAGAAAGGACCTTCAGTGCAGCAGGAGGTATTGTCACTGAGAAGAGAAGTCGCCTAGGTCAAAAAAGTCTAGATTACCTCACCTTTATTAAGATGAATGAGGGATGGATCCCGAAGGGACTGACAGTGGGCGATACATTCGACTAAAAAAGGCCTGATGACTGAGATAAGCTGCCTTGGGCTAAAAATGGTCCACACGCTGCTGCATTTTATCTCTGAATGCCGGATGACTTGCGTGACTTTTCTGCCACCAACTAGGGTTCAAGCCGCAATGTTTTAGGGCACTTTCTGCCTGGGAAACATCTATTTTTCTGGCCGCTGCAACAATACCTAATTTTTCAGGCATGTGTACATGCCTAATTTTTCTGGCCTCTGGTGCTGCACTGTGGCTTCAAAAACCAAACAAAATAAAAGGCACATACATGTGTCAATTCCCCTTCGTGATCGTTACCTTGTTGTGGTGAAGGGGCTTGCGTATCACAATGAAGCGACCACCTCTATGAGTGTGTTGGCAATGGCAATGTTGGCACACCCCAGATGATAAGGTCGTTGCTTCATTGTGAAAAGACCAAAAGCGATCGGCTGGATAATTTTGCATAGAAAAAACATTAATTTTCTTTGTGATCATCTAAGGTGATCATTAAAGCCTACTAGGCCAACAATGGGCCCACACTGCAGAATCATTGTTTTCTGGGTCACTTAACTGTCACTGAACTACCTCAGCACGACCATAGGCTTAGAAAAAACCCCATCGCCTGCAATCTCCCAAACGTGCGCACGAGCACAGTCATCACTACACCAAGATTGAAGCATAGAGGAATAAAATTTATGTCATGAGTGTGTCAACTATTGACAACTCTTTGCGGTTGTCTAAAATCTATTCCATACACGTCCCCTGATAGGGGACGTAACAGGGATTAAACTGATAGGAATAGTACTACTTAACACACCACACATATTGGGATTGCACAGTACATTACACAGCGCACGAGCAGTGCCCCAAATTGGAATTAAGAGGACCGACTAAGCATCTTTTTCCATCTCCCGGTTCATAAAATCGATTCAATATACACGTCCCCTGATAGGGGACGTAACAGGGATTAAACTGATAGGAATAGTACTACTTAACACACCACTCATATCTGGTGGCACATTCGATTGCACACGCACTGCCCCAAATTGGAAGTAGGAGGACCGACCAAGCATCTTTTTCCATCTCCCGGTTCCTAAAATCGATTCCATATACACGTCCCCTGATAGGGGACGTAACAGGGATTAAACTGATAGGAATAGTACTACTTAACAGTTAACACACCTTATAATAATGCAGAGAGAGGCAACACAGAGAGAGGAGTCTGAAGAAGAGGAGTCAGAGGTGGAAGGTGGCTTTGAGGAGGTGGAAGACAAAACACAGCAGGCGTCCCAGGGGGCTTGTTGTCACCTTTCGGGGACCCTTGGTGTTGTACGTGGCTGGGTGGAGGAAGAGACCTTCAATGACATCAGTGAGGACAAGGAACCGGACATGGCTAGCTTGGTATCCAACCTTGTGCAAATGGGGAGTTTGCAGTTGTGCAAATGACTGTTTGCGGTGCGTTAAACAGGGAGTTTGGTCTGTCACTGTGAAGCGGGCGTAACCGTTACACTACCTGATCGATACAACATCATACCTGATGTTTTAAAGCACGTTATTCCAAACATTTAGGAATGTTAGGTGATTTATGCCCTTTATGGATTAAAACCCGACTCTGCGTCAACTACGTAATTTTCCATGGGAGTTTTGCCATGGATCCCCCTTCGGCATGCCACAGTCCAGGTGTTAGTCCCCTTGAAACAACCTTTCCATCACTATTGTGGCCAGAAAGAGTCCCTGTGGGTTTTAAAATTCGCCTGCCTATTGAAGTCAATGGCGGTTCGCCAGTTCGCGAACATTTGCGGAAATTCACGTTCGCAAACTAAAAATTTTATGTTCGCGACATCTCTAGAAATCATTACGGAAGAAAAAATAAGGATAGTGCTCTGGAGCAAGGGAACTTTAGAGTAAGGTAGTTTGTGGACATTTGCTCCTATTGCTACTACGCAAAGCTATCAACTCCCTACTTTAGTGCACTTTGAAGGGTTGACTTGCACCATGATTTAGGGACTGAACCCTGACTTGTGCAAACCAAAGACTATCCACAAGCTGATCCGAGCAAAGGACTTAATTTAGTCTATTCCAGGGCTCCCTGCTGCCACCACTAAGACTGTTTAGAAGAACGTGGCTTCTAGCAGGTTAACCAATGGGCACAAAGACCTTGCATGGATGGCCTGAGAACTTTCATGCATGCCCGTAGGACTAGGCAACACCAGGTACTGCCCCAGGTACCCATTCCAAGAGGAAACACCTGTGTACCTCTTTTGGTAGTGCCCGTTTGCACAGGCCCTGTTGAATGCTCTGGAATATGAACTCAGAGACTCTATTCCCAGGAGCAGTCTGAAGCACACTGCCATGCTTTACATACTTTTCCATGGGACCCATACCGTTGAGGATTTCTAGGAGGCCTGGCACCTTATGAACTGTCTTAAGGATGCTGTGTGGCTTGCCAAGAAATTCCTGGTGATGAACTGGGAGAGGACGTCCATCCAGGACTGTCGGAGGCCGGTTTTCAGCCTGCACAGAGACCACTCCATCATGGACGTTCTAAAAGACGACGAAGAAGAGGATTAAAGCCCCTCTACTTCCTCCCTCTTCCCTCGGTGTGTCTGTCTTTCAAAAAAGATTTGGGCCTATGACTCCCCTCCCTATCCCCTCTTCCCTACCCCTTCTCCTATCACATGTCCGATGCCCATGCACTAGATGTTTACGTGTAGTATATATTGTACTGTGTTCCAGCCTGCGTTCTGTTGAAGTATAGTATCTGTTTGTTATGACAACTGATGAATGAATGCTATTTTCAATCAAATCTTCTAGAAAGAGAGCTATATTGCATGTTTCATTGAGAGATCTGTAAGTTTTGTGGGATGTTGTAATTCTCTTGTCTCGCTTTCAGTTGAATGTTATCCTTGGAGGATTCATATTAAATTGAATCAAAATAGTTAAATACAATTGCTAAAGATGTCTGTTTTTTGTATACAGGTGTTGTATGCTCAACCCCCGTTAGCTCTGATCAGTTGCTATGACAGCCTGAGGCCTTGTAAGGGCTCCCAGTGTTGTTATAGCAAGCTGCTTGAAAAGTCATGCCTGACAAGCAGCCTGTGAACATCCTATAGACTGCAATAGTATTCTCCATGGGACAAGCGGTTAGAAGATTGTATGCTCAGGTCCCCAAAGGGGACTAAAGAGTACAGAAACAGAACAGTGATAAAAAATGGTTTTTCAATTTAGTATTAGAAATTCAAATCACCCACTTTGCCAATTTGAAACAAAAATAAACAACAAAATATAAACATAATTGGTATTGCCTCATCTGAAAATGTCTGAACTAAAGAATAAAAAAGCCAATTTGTTGTTCTATTTTTTGGTTCCCCTGTACAAAAAAAAGAATAAAAATTGATCAAAAAGTCTTATGCACTCCTAAAATTATACCAATAAAAACTACAGCTTGCGCCACAAAAACTGTGGGGTGACAGTGGCGTGCCCGGGGGGGGGGGGGGGCATGGGGAGGGGGTCCGCTCCGGGTGTCGGCTTTCAGGGGAGTGCCAGAACAGAAGCAATGAGCGTTTTCATCAATACAGATGGAAGCGCTCATTGCTTTCTCTTTTTAAGATGAAGTGCATCTTATAAAGGGAATACTAGTGAGCGCTTCCATAATGCGTTCACTAGTCTGCAGGAGGAGAGGGAGAGAAGCTCACTCTTCTCAGAGCGCACTCTGACCTGATGCTGCAGGAGGTCAGGTGAGAATAGAAGACAGCCAGGATAGGGAGAGTGGCGACAGGAGAGGTAAGTTACTTTATTATTTTACGGTCTGATATGGAGGTCTAATGGGGGGTCTGGAGAAGTCTAATGGGGGTCTAGAGTGGTCTATGGGGGGTCTGGACGTCTGACTGGGGGTTCTGGAGGTCTGACTGGGGGTCTGGAGTGGTCTAATGGGGGTCTGGAAGTCTGACTAGGGGGTCTGGAGGTCTGACTAGGAGGTCTGGGAGTCTAATGGGGGTCTGATTAGGGGTCTGGAGGTCTGACTGGTTGGTCTAGAGGTCTGACTAGGGGGTCTGATTAGGGGTATGGAGGTCTAATGGAGGTCTTATTTGGGATCTGGAGGTCTAATGAGGGTCTAATTGGGGGTCTGGAGGTCTAATGGGGTTCTGATTAGGGGTCTGGAGGTCTGACTGGGGGGTCTAGAGGTCTAATGAGAGTCTGATTTGGGGTCTGAAGGTATGACTGGTGGGTCTGGAGGTCTAATGGGGGTCTGATTGAGGGTCTGGAAGTCTGACTGGAGGTCTAATGGGGGTCTGATATGGGAGTCTGGAGGTCTAATGGTGGTCTAGACATCTAGTGGGAGTCTGTATTTCTAATGGGGGTCTGGAGGTCTGATATGGGGGTCTAGTGTGAGGTCTGATATGTGGGTCTGGAGGTCTAATGGGGACTTATATGGGGGTCTTATCTGAGGTTTGATATTGGGTTGGGGTCTTATATGGAGGTCTAATGGGGGTCTGATCTGAGGTTTAAAACTGGGGTCTTATATGGGGTCTGACATAGAGGTCTAAAGGGGGTTTGGTCAGAGATTGAGCGATCTCATTAAGGGTTTTATATGGAGGTCTGATCTGAAAGGAAGTTTTTTTTTTATTACTAGCGCACAATATAAAGAAGTGTTTTTGTACTGAAGCACTATTTGTGTGGTACCAGTATTTTCAGGGGGACTGTTTCTGCAGCAAAGTATTGGGGAGCACAGTGGACACAGTATTGGGGGTGGCAGGATGTGGTGTTGAGAAGGTGGGAGGATGATGGAAAAGTAGAAAAGTAAGATGTCCGTTTGTTAAACTCTGCAGAGACGAGGCGCTGCTGAAAGAAGTCACCATGGCGGTCTGGTCTGACAGGAGAAGAAGAGGAAAGAGAATATCTACATCAGAGAGGAGATGCCACTGGATGTAAGAGGTATGTGGCGCTGTATGACCCTGTATGTCCTGTAGCACTTTGTATGTCTTTAAAGGGGTTGTCTGCATTTTTTTTTTTTCGTATGAGCTCTGCCTTCTCTGCTCTGTTTACCTGCTCATCACTGCAAATGGTACGGCGAGCAGGTGAACAGAACAGAGAAAGCAACTCTCATATGAGCGCTGCCATCTCTTCCAACAGCTGGGGGAACAGAGGGCATTACTACTATGGAGGGGGCACAGAGGGCATTACTAATGTGAAGGGTGCACAATGGGCATTTCTACTATGGAGGGGGCACAGAGCCAGATGGCATTACTACAATGAAGGGGGCACAGTGGACATTATTACTGTGAAGGGGACACAGTGGACATTATTACTGTGAAGGGGACACAGTGGACATTATTACTGTAAAGGGGGCACAGTGGGCATTATTACTGTAAAGGGGGCACAATGGGGATTTCTACTATGGAGAGGGCACAGAGGGCATTACTAGCACAGGGGGCATTACTACTATTAAGGGGGCACAATAGGCATTATTACTGTGAAGGGGCAAAATGGGCATTATTACTTTGAAGGGGGCACAATAGGGATTATTACTATGAAGGGGGCACAATGGGGATTACTACTGTAATGGGGGCACAAAGAAGGCATTACAACTGTGAAAGGGGCACAGAGAGGGCATAACTACTGTGAGAGGGCACAATGTGGGCATAACTACTGTGAGGGGTGTGGGGATTTGCTCTGGTAGACAGGTTAGCGGACGCAGTATAGAGGCAATCACAAAGTCTTTAACTTAAATAGTTCAGTGTTTATTCACACAAAACAAAACAAAATAACAGTTCACAGTATTAGTGTATGTTCACACCATGGAAAGTCCACAGAACACAAACGTTCACCTGGTTCGCAGTTTTTTTCATCAGCCATCCACAGCAGGCTTTAGGGGCCTGTTTTCCAGCAATGCGGCTCTCGGCCCTTTAGCACGGCACACCTCATGCAGATCCCAAAACCACAGCGTCTCCAAAGCTTCACTGTGAAGTGGAAGATAATCCACTCACCTGAGACTGCTGGCTGGGTTTTTATATCCCAAACCAAAACCTGGCCTGGAACGTGGGGAGGAGCCACCCACCCTGCACTTTGGCTGCTCCCAGTAAGAGCCGGCCCGGATCGGCTCTACAGCCATACTAAATAACAAATAGTGTCAGTCAGCACTAACTGCTGCCGACACTTAAAATTACCGGCTCTTACCTCACTGAGGCCATGAATCTCGGTGACACATACCTTCCGTCAATAACGGACACTTGCGCCTTCCTACAGGGGGCACACATCTGTAGAAAACTACTGTGAAGGTTGTACAATGAGGGCAATACTACTGTGAGGGGGTACAATTTTTTTTAAGTATTGGGGGGCAGTGAAAGGACCCGCCTCGGGTGCTAAACACCCTAGGCACGCCACTGTGGGATGGAGGACTTTTCCTACAAAGCTGAATATCATTCTGCTCAGCTCCTTTTGCTCTATCAACTGCTGCCTGCAGATTGCACTGCGTTCTCATGGTGACTGATTCCCTTTAAGTACTAAGAGATGTGTAATTATAATACTGTGCAATTATATATATTTTATATAGAATTTCCCAGTCAAAATACATAGCAACAATGACTATGCAGGCACACCGAGCAGCTCAGTATAGCATGATGGTACAGATGGGCAGCAATAGAGATATAAAATTGTGGATCAGCACAATGTAAGCGTGAATATCTAGCAGCATTCTAGAGACAGGCGTCCATCTGCAGTAAATTACTTGCATGCAGCAGGGTTGCTGGAAGTTTGCCTCACAACATATGGACCATTGAGCCTTCCAAGTATCAAGTTCCACTTTTGCTGTGAATTTGTTTTTCTTCCATATCCTCATGTGGTTATTCCCATTGTTATTTATATGAGCCAGCATATAACAGAACATGGCATACAATGTGCATCCTGCCGTCACTGCAAAGCCAAAAAACAACAGCGACTGATTCCTGGTATTTAAAACTTTAAAAAATTATGTATATCTGACATTGATGGCATATCCTAGCGATATGCTATCAATGTCCTAAATGGGGATAACTCTTTAACGTGTAAGTGAAAACCAGTTTGACTTAATAGCTGCCTGACTTCTGTAGGGGTAACAACCATTAAAAAGCTTCTTCGATAATATTGATTTTTAAGCAGGTGCCCCAGCTTGCCTCCTGAAATAGAAGATCGATTAATACCTACCTGATCCACGTCACCCCGATTCTTTGCTTTCTCCATCTTCCGAACCCCGCACTGTGCATGGGCATGGTCACATGCACCGCTCCAGCCAATGACTGGCTTCAGTGGTAATGTAATGCTTGTGGTCACATCACCGCCGAAGTCAGTCGTTGGCTACAGTGGTGACTATGCCCATGCACTGCCAGATGTAAACAGTGCGGGAATGGAGACAGTGGAGGCAGCGTGGAGGACTGAAGCAGCATGGAGCAGGTTAGCATGAATCTTCTATTTCAGGGGGAGGGCTGCGGGCACTTGTTTAAAAATCAATATTAGTGGAAAACCCCTTTAAGACTGCCTTAACAGCTTCTGCAGGATTATGGCTGCTATAACAAACTTTGCTGGGTAACAGCAAATATGGCAACCATAACAACGTCTTGGGGTAACGACCAATATAGCTACCATAAGAGCTTCTGCAGGAGTGACAACCAATATGGCTTCAGAATAGGCCATAAATATCAGATTAAAGGGGGTCTGACACCCCGCACCTCCACCATCAGGTGCATCGTTGTTGCTCCAATACTGAAAGTAGGTGCTGAAACTAGACAGCTCCACCCGTTGTGTAGTGGATGGAACTGGGAATGCAGCTTCCATTGAAGTGAATACTGCAGTAACCAGATCTGCCCACTACACAATGAGGACAGCTCATTTCATCAAACAATGCAGGTCCGCTAGGCAAAACAGCATAGGACATCTTGATTTCCAAATTGATAAAAGACAACACGTAGCACAGCACCACATGTCTGACCTACGTGTTTCAAACAGAGCGGTTTTTAATCATGGGGCCATCATTAAGAACCACTTTGTTTCAAATGCGTAGGACAGACGTGCGGTCTTTTATCGATTTGGAATAAAGATTTTTTATTTTATCAAGAAGTCCCAGTGCTAGATTGTTTTACAAAGGGTAAGGGAACATTTTTCTCTCTTTGGAGAGGACTTGTGAGACACATGCCTTTTTTATATCCTTCAATCAAAAATTATAAAATAATTTAACCTGAATAACGTATAATAATTTTGAACGGACACAACAAAAAAAAAAATATTTATTCCCTTTTAAAATTGAGGAGACATTAAAGAGGCTGCAAACATTCCCCAATGCGAATGAATGGAACCGATCTCATATGTGATGATGTGGCCTGCAGACATGCTAAATGCACACAGAGCAGCATTTCATAATTAATTTGGAAATGTCAAATGTATGCAAATGACATGCAAATTGAATTTCATGCGAATTGCAATTATAGGATCATTTTTACTAAAAATGGAGAATGTCTTGCTGGGAGTGAGTTTATAGATGGGAGTCGTATGAGTTGTTAATTAGAAAGTAATATGCCATAAACTAATAGGCTGATTGCTAGTGATGGACGAACATCGGCCGGGACGGTTCACGAACGCGATCGCGCGAACGCGATCAAATGTTCGCGAGCCGCAAGTTCGCGGCGGGCCCCATTTACTTTAATGGCAGTCGAACCTGAAAAACCTTCAGCTCATATTTGCAGCCACCAAATACTTACAAGAAATGCACAAATCATCCCACAACATGGACAGTGACATACCAGAGGGGGATCAATGGCAAAAATTCCCACAAAAAATATGTATTTTAATCAGGGGCCATTTTTATGCGTCTTAAATTGAAACTCTCAAAAATGTGCCCTGCTGGAGCCTAGAAAATTTTATTTTAGGCCACGGGAGTACAGGCCCCAAACATTAGGCATTCACCCGAAGTATCTTGCTGGATGAGCAGCCAATACCGCACTTGCATCAATCTTGACAAAATTTGGCTCCAGGTGTATAGGAATTGTTTTTTTGGAATGCTTTCTCCATCGCAACACCCTCCACGTCGTTGAATAAACTGAAGACTGGACGATTCTCTCCTAAGAAAAAACTGATATGTTATTATTAAATTTATTAAAGATTTTATTATGTAATTTATTCCAAATATATTAAAAAATTTGGTGTCCCATGACCCATGTCTGTTCATAATGTAGGCAGGAAAGGGAGACACAGTATTAACGAAGGCAACACATATGTTAATACTGGCATCTAAAAGATGCCTATTGAATAAATGGTTAGAACCACAATGCCCAACCATCAATGAAGTAATTCAGCAAGTGAAAGGCGGATTAAAGCTAGAAGCAATAGAAACAATTCTTCAATAAATGGCAGCAATTTATTGAAGCTTTCATGTCTGAGGAAGAATTGTGATTAATTGTAACACCATTTAAAGATACATCATGGTATCATAAGGGGGTGCTTTCAGATTCATTGGGACATCCTGCACCACAGGATGTCCTCCTCCTCCTGTGTTAGGAAAAATGTAATTTTTATTATAAAATGTATAAAAAATTTTATCATTAAATGTATTAAATATAATAAGGATACCCTCCTTTCCATTCCATGATTACCGGGAACCCCTGACGAAGAGACTGGTTTGAATCGTGATTAAATTCGCAACTCTTCCGGGCTACAAGCAATCTTGAAGCTTTGTCTTCTTCTCATTGTCTGTCGCTAGTAGAGGTCTAAGCATGGCAGGCAGGTTCCCACAGAAGTATCTTGCTGGATGAGCAGCCAATACCGCACTTGCATCAATCTTGACAGGATTCGGTTTCAGGTGGAGAGTAATTATTTTTTTGGGAATGTTTTCTCCATCGCAACACAACGTTGTTGAATAAACAGAAGACTGGCCGATTCTCTCCTGTCTTACGCAACATTTATTTTTTATTATTAAACATTGGTTTTATTAAACCAAAACTTGATTAAAAATATAAAAAAGTATACTTAAATTTGCCAAAACTGAACTCTGCCTTATAGGTCGATGTTAGTGTCAAGAAGAAGCACACATAGATGTCTACAGAACCTGTTCTATTACACGCTTATACAAGTAGAGCCCGGGGACAGAGTGGAGAGGGTTTCAGCAGTAAGTTTGTGTTGACGTCACTGATTAATTTTCCCTTCCTCTGATCGGTCAGGACAATAACCCACAAAAAACGGATCTGTCTTTGGAGCATACGCCTTCACCCAGTCAGCATTTGCTCAGTATTGCTAATGCCAATAAAAACAGGAGTGGATCTAAAACAGAGATGACACGTGAATGGAATATTTGCATGTCTTCTGTGTTTTGTACCAACTCCTGCTTTTGTCTACCAAATCATAAGCCAATTCTGATGGGACCATACAGGCCTTACAGCTGCTACACAGACAGGATCCGTTGTGCGTCTCATTTTTCCTCCCTTCTGACAGATCAGAAGAAAGGTCAAATAAATGATTATGTCAGCCAGGCCGAAAGCCAAAATAGTGGCTCAGTCATGAAGTGGGGAGGGTGCGAACAGTATGTGAAGTCCACAGAGTGTCCCTATGACAGAGTGGTGAGGTGGAAGCAGCATGAGGAGGCCACCGAGTGGCACAATCACAGAGTATGTAGTTAGCAGCAGTATGTGGAGGCCAGCGAGTGGCCAGGTTACATAGTGTGGAGATGGCAGCATCAGGAGGCCAGAGTGGCAAGGTGACATAGTGTGGACATGGCAGCATCAGTAGGCCACAGAGTGGCAAGGTGACATAGTGTGGAGGTGGGTGGCAATACTAGTACTCGCTGAAGATGCTGGGTGAAAGAAGGAGCACTTAGCATCAGATGTTTGGCATTAGGCAGGTAACAGCATCAGAATAGTAGCTGAGGCAGGTAGCCAGAAGAAAACGGTCTCTTTTGTCAAAATGTTGGTGTGGCACCATGGATGATCTAGTCTGATGCATCTTAAAGCAGTGTCCCACTATGTGCTATACGTGGGCACTTTAAACTCTTGCTAATAATGCAATTCGTTACCACGAAGCATGAGGAAATTCGCATTTGTTCAGAATCGAAATTTTCCTGAAATTCGAAACGAATTCAACCTCGTCAGCTTCAAATCGCTCATCTCTAGAGTTGAGCGAACCCGAACTGTAAAGGATTTTCGGCACCCGGACCCAAACCCGAACATTTACGTAAAAGTTTGGGTTCGGATTCAGTGTTCGGCGATTTTTATGGCGCTTTTTGAAAGGCTGCAAAGCAGCCAATCAACAAGCGGCATACTACTTGCCCCAAAAGGCCATAACAGCCATGCCTACTATTGGCATGGCTGTGATTGGCCAACTGCAGCATGTGACCCAGTCTCTATTTAAGCTGGAGTCACATAGCGCCGCCTGTCACTCTGCTTGGGTTAGTGTAGGGAGAGGCTGCAGCTGCTGTGAGGGAGAGATCAGGGAGAAATCTTATAAAGATTCAGAACTGCTTCTTTACTCATAAATCTACAGCAAATGTGTTTTGTTGGTGCAGTGCACAATTTTTTTAAGCCTGCCCTGAGCCAACTACTACTGAAAACGAACTTTTTTTCCTTCAGTTAGTCAATATCAATACATAATCGGCAGCCATTTTATGCAACGATAGTGCACCAGCACAGGCTATCTGCATGTCTGCACATCCAGAAATACAGCTTTTTGCTTACTGGGGTGAAAAAAATACATATGTTTCATATACTGCTCATCTGGGATTAGACGTGCATAAGTGATTGTAACATTTAGGCCAGAAATACAGCTTTTTGTTTAAGTGGGGTGAAAAAATACATCTGTTTCATATAGTGCACATCTGGGATTAGACGTGCATAAGTGAGTGTCACATTTAGGCTAGAAATACAGCTTTTTCTTACTGGGGTGAAAAAAAACATCTGTTTCATATAGTGCACATCTGGGATTAGACGTGCATAAGTGAGTGTCACATTTAGGCTAGAAATACAGCTTTTTCTTACTGGGGTGAAAAAAAACATCTGTTTCATATAGTGCACATCTGGGATTAGACGTCCATAAGTGAGTGTAACATTTAGGCCAGAAATACGGCTTTTTGGTTACTGGGGTTATAAAAACCCTCTGATATACTGCACACCTGGGATTAGATGTGCATAAGTGAGTGTCACATTTAGGCCAGAAATACAGCTTTTTGCTTACTGGGGTGAAAAAAATACATCTGTTTGATATAGTGCACATCTGGGATTAGACGTGCATAAGTGAGTGTCACATTTAGGCCAGAAATACAGCTTTTTGCTTACTGGGGTGAAAAAACCCTCTGATATACTGCACATCTGGGATTAGACATGCATAAGTGAGTGTCACATTTAGGCCAGAAATACGGCTTTGTGCTTACTGGGGTGAAAAAAATACATCTGTTTCATATAGTGCACATCTAGGATTAGACGTACATAAGTGAGTTTCACATTTAGGCCAGAAATACAGCTTTTTGCTTACTGGGGTGAAAAAAATACATCTGTTTCATATAGTGCATGTAACGGATCTCCCGACACCCCAACCGGGTACCTTCGTTGATGGATGTTCCCAGTGCCTCCCGAGGACTCCAAGCACTCCGCTCGACACTGATACCACCACAGGAACCAGGAACAGAAACAGCTCTTACAAGAGCTAGGAGTAATAGCCAGGAGAGTATACACGTATAGCAATCCCCACAAACATGAGACGAGGCTCTATGTTGAGTGTAAAACAGGAACACTTTATTGGGGGCTACCCACCCGTATTTATGCAGGTCCCCATCTGGTGGACACTCCCCTAGGGGACCAGAAGGAAGACTGTGACACAGGACAGATATGCAGCAATTCAGGATACACAGACACAATACATCCCCACTATGCATCATGGTTTCCTCCTCTCTGCCCTGGAGACACCCGAGGAGCAATTCAATTATCTCTCAGGACAAAGGGAAATCGCCAATACACATGTGGGGACAACAGGACAGAAATCACCATTTAAACAAACAATGTCACAACCCTTACAGTAAACACAGACATTTAGGCCAGAAATACGGCTTTGGCACACTGGGGTGAAAAAAACCTCTGAAATACTGCACATCTGGGATTAGACGTGCATAAGTGATTGTCACATTTAGACCCGAAATACGGCTTTGTGCTTACTGGGGTCAAAAAACCCTCTAATATACTGCACACCTGGGATTAGACGTGCATAAGTTACTGTGAAATTTAGGCCACAAATACCGCTGTCATATAGAGTTAAAAAAAAAAATTTGAGTGCAATACCCTACATCAGGGTTTTTGTTGGCGGTTAATTATTTTTAACAGACTCAACCACTTTTTACTTTGCTTTGTGAACGCTAACTTTGAGGCAAACATCTAATAAGGGACACGGTCATGGTCGTGGTGGTGGTGTTGGTGGAGCCTCTGGTGCAGGGAGAGGACGTGGCCGTTCTGCCACAGCTACACGTCCTACTGAACCTACTACCTCAGGTCCCAGTAGCCGCCAGAATCTACAGCGATATTTGGTCGGGCCTAATGCCATTCTAAGGATGGAAGGCCTGAGCAAGTACAGGCGCTAGTCAATTGGGTGTCCGACAGTGGATCCAGCACATTCACATTATCTCCCACCCAGTCTTCTGCAGAAAGCGCACAGGTGGTGCCTGAAACCCATGCCCATCAGTCTGTCACATCACCCCCATGCATATCGGGGAACAAATCTGAGCCTCAAGTCATGCAGCAGTCTCTTATGCTGTTTGAAGACTCTGCTGGCAGGGTTTCCCAAGGGCATCCACCTAGCCCTTCCCCAGGGGTGGAAGACATAGAAGGCACTGACGCACAACCACTTATGTTTCCTGATGAGCACATGGGAATACCACCTCAGCACGTCTCAAAACACAGGTGCCAACTGCTGCGTCTTTCTGCACTTTGCAGACCGAAAAGGAGGTCAGGGAGGAAGACTGGGTGAAAGACGATGCAGGGGACGATGAGGTCCCAGACCCCACATGGAATGAAGGTCGTGCCACTGACTTTCAGAGTTCGGAGGAAGAGGCAGTGGTGAGACCGAGCCAACAGCGTAGCAAAAGAGGGAGCAGGGTGCAAAAGCAGAGCAGCCGTCGCCAAAACAGTTCGCCTGCTACTGGCCACCGTCACCAGGGACCGAGCACACCAAAGGCAGCTTCAAGGATTTCCCTGGCATGGCACTTCTTCACACAATGTGCTGACGACAAGACCCGAGTGGTTTGCACGCTGTGCCATCAGAGCCTGAAGCAAGGCATTAACGTTCTGAACCTTAGCACAACCTGCATGACCAGGCATCCACATGCGAGACACGGGCTGCAGTGGAGAAGGCACCTTCAAAACCAAGAAAGGGCTCAGGCTTATCCTGCTCCCTTTTCTGCTGCTGCCTCGGCCTCTTCCTCCGCCTCTGGAGGAATGTTGGCACCTGCCGCCCAGCAAACAGAGAATGTGCCACCAACAACACCACCTCCGTCACCAAGCATCTCCACCATGTCACACGGAAGCGTTCAGCTCTCCATCTCACAAACCTTTGATAGAAAGCGTAAATTCCCACCTAGCCACCCTCGATCCCTGGCCCTGAATGCCAGTATTTCTAAACTACTGGCCTTTGAAATGCTGTCATTAAGGCTGGTGGAGACGGACAGCTTTAAACAGCTCATGTCGCTTGCTGTCCCACAGTATGTTGTTCCCAGCCGCCACTACTTCTCCAGGAGAGCCGTGCCCTCCCTGCACAACCAAGTTTCAGATAAAATCAAGTGTGCACTGTGCAACGCCATCTGTGGCAAGGTCCACCTAACCACAGATACGTGGACCAGTAAGCACGGCCAGGGACGCTATATCTCCCTAACTGCACACTGGGTAAATGTAGTGGCGGCTGGGCCCCAGACGGAGAGCTGTTTGACGCACGTCCTTCCGCCGCCAAGGATCGCAGGGCATCATTCTTTGCCTCCTGTTGCCTCTTCCTACTTGGCTTCCTCCTCCTCTTCTACCACCTACTGATCTGGTCAGCGACAGACCTTCAATACCTACTTCAGCACAGCCAGGGGTAAACGACAGCAGGCCGTTCTGAAACTGATGTGTTTGGGGGACAGGGCCCACACCGCGCAGGAGTTGTGGCGGGGTATAGAACAACAGACCGACGAGTGGTTGCTGCCAGTGAGCCTCAAGCCCGGCCTGGTGGTGTGCGATAATGGGCGAAATCTCGTTGCAGCTCTGGGACTAGCCGGTTTGATGCACATCCCTTGCCTGGCGCATATGCTGAATTTGGTGGTGCAGAAATTCATTCACAACTACCCCGACATGTCTGAGCTGCTGCGTAAAGTGCGGGCCGTCTGTGCGCGCTTCCGGCGTTCTCATCCTGCCGCCACTCGGCTGTCTGCTCTACAGTGTAACTTCGACCTTCCCGCTCACCACCTCATATGCGACGGGCCCACCAGGTGGAACTCCACCTTGCACATGCTGGAGAGACTGTGCGAGCAGCAGCAGGACATAGTGGAGTTTCAGCTGCAGCACGCACGGGTGAGTCGCACTGCAGAACAGCACCACTTCACCACCAATGACTGGGCCTCCATGCTAGACCTGTGTGCCCTGTTGCGCTGTTTCGAGTACTCCACCAACATGGCCAGTGGCGATGACGCCGTTATCAGCGTTACAATACCACTTCTATGTCTCCTTGAGAAAACACTTAGGGCGATGATGGAAGAGGATGTGGTCCAGGACGAGGAGGAGGAAGAGGGGTCATCTCTAACACTTTCAGGCCAGTCTTTTAGAAGTGGCTCAGAAAGAGGATTTTTGCAACAGCAGAGGCCAGGTACAAATTTGGCCAGCCAGGGCCCACTACTGAAGGAGGAGGATGAGGAGAAGGAGGAGGATGGGGATGAAACATGTTCACTCCGGGGTGGCATCCAACGCAGCTCGGGCCCATCACTGGTGTGTGGCTGGGGGGATACGGAGGATGCAGACGATACCCTCCCACAGAGGACAGCTTGTCCTTACCTCTGGGCAGCCTGGCACACATGAGCGACTACATGCTACAGTGCCTGCACAATGACAGCAGAGTTGCCCACATTTTAACGTGTGCTGACTACTGGGTGGCCACCCTGCTGGATCCCCGTTACAAAGACAATGTGCCGTCCTTAATTCCCTCACTGGAGCGTGATCGGAAGATGCGCGACTACAGGCGCACGCTGGTAGACGCGCTTCTGGGAGCATTCCCGACTGATGCCGGGGGACAAGTGGAAGCACAAGGCGAAGGCAGGGGAGGAGGAAGAGGTCCCCAACGCAGCTGTGTCAGCGCCAGCACCTCAGAAGGCAGGGTTAGCATGGCCGACATGTGGAAAAGCTTTGTCACCTCGCCGCAACAACCGGCCCCAACTGCTGATATGGAGCATGTTAGCAGGAGGCAGCATTTGAACAACATGGTGGAACAGTTCCTGTGCACACGCCTACACGTACTGACTGATGGTTCTGCCCCATTCAACTTCTGGGTTTATTCATTTTCATATCCACATTTGTTTGCAGAGCATTTGCCATGCTCTTAAGCACATTTTGCTGCCTTTTGCAGCCCTCTAGCTCTTTCCATGATATTTTTACAGCCATTTTAGTGCTCAAAAGTTCGGGTCCCCATTGACTTCAATGGGGTTCGGGGTCAAAGTCGGGTCCCGACCCCGAATTTTTTTTTCAAGTTCAGCCGAACCTGCCGAACCCGAACATCCAGGTGTCTGCTCAACTCTATTTATGAGTGTAGGAGTCCCACTACCTGAACAATTGTACCACAATGCAAATGAGGCCCTCAATTATGTTATATACAAGTTGCATTGGAGTGCCTCTTTCTTGTAATTTTTGGCAGCACTTTATATACAACTAAAAATACAAGTACAATACAATTTTTCCTCCGTCTAAAATTGATTTTATCTTCGGTTTTGTGCATATTATTGTGAGTCTGTAAAAGTGGCATACTACTCGGACAACATCGTTCCCAGCAGCGAGTCCAAAAAATGCATCAGAAATGCATCCAAGCATCCTCCCCATGCCGTTCCCGAACCATTTTGTTTTTTTCCATAAATTTCTGATCTTTTCCTATGAACAAGACACCCCCCCCCCCTCTTCAGAGCAGGGGGTGCCTGGTGAAATGCTCGGGTTCTCCCCTTGACTTCCATTGTGCTCGGGTACTCGGTAGAGCACCCGAGCATCCCGAGGCGTTCGACCCGTGCACCCAAACACCCTAGCACTTTGGTGCTCGATCAACACTACTTTAGAACATTTAACTGCACCGCTTTAGAACATATAACTGCACTGCTGAATGGCAAATATATTTTTATTTTTTCCACCTATACACTTCACAAAAGGGCTTTAGAACATACAATTGCACCGCTGAACGGCAAATAGGCCCTTATTTTTTTCCACTTATACACGACAAAAAAGGCTTTAGAACATACAGGGAGTGCAGAATTATTAGGCAAGTTGTATTTTTGAGGATTAATTTTATTATTGAACAACAACCATGTTCTCAATGAACCCAAAAAACTCATTAATATCAAAGCTGAATATTTTTGGAAGTAGTTTTTAGTTTGTTTTTAGTTTTAGCTATTTTAGGGGGATATCTGTGTGTGCAGGTGACTATTACTGTACATAATTATTAGGCAACTTAACAAAAAACAAATATATACCCATTTCAATTATTTATTTTTACCAGTGAAACCAATATAACATCTCAACATTCACAAATATACATTTCTGACATTCAAAAACAAAACAAAAACAAATCAGTGACCAATATAGCCACCTTTCTTTGCAAGGACACTCAAAAGCCTGCCATCCATGGATTCTGTCAGTGTTTTGATCTGTTCACCATCAACATTGCGTGCAGCAGCAACCACAGCCTCCCAGACACTGTTCAGAGAGGTGTACTGTTTTCCCTCCTTGTAAATCTCACATTTGATGATGGACCACAGGTTCTCAATGGGGTTCAGATCAGGTGAACAAGGAGGCCATGTCATTAGATTTTCTTCTTTTATACCCTTTCTTGCCAGCCACGTTGTGGAGTACTTGGACGCGTGTGATGGAGCATTGTCCTGCATGAAAATCATGTTTTTCTTACCTTGCAGACTTCTTCCTGTACCACTGCTTGAAGAAGGTGTCTTCCAGAAACTGGCAGTAGGACTGGGAGTTGAGCTTGACTCCATCCTCAACCCGAAAAGGCCCCACAAGCTCATCTTTGATGATACCAGCCCAAACCAGTACTCCACCTCCACCTTGCTGGCGTCTGAGTCGGACTGGAGCTCTCTGCCCTTTACCAATCCAGCCATCTGGCCCATCAAGACTCACTCTCATTTCATCAGTCCATAAAACCTTAGAAAAATCAGTCTTGAGATATTTCTTGGCCCTGTCTTGACGTTTCAGCTTGTGTGTCTTGTTCAGTGGTGGTCGTCTTTCAGCCTTTCTTACCTTGGCCATGTCTCTGAGTATTGCACACCTTGTACTTTTGGGCACTCCAGTGATTTTGCAGCTCTGAAATATGGCCAAACTGGTGGCAAGTGGCATCTTGGCAGCTGCACGCTTGACTTTTCTCAGTTCATGGGCAGTTATTTTGCGCCTTGGTTTTTCCACACGCTTCTTGCGACCCTGTTGACTATTTTGAATGAAACGCTTGATTGTTCGATGATCACGCTTCAGAAGCTTTGCAATTTTAAGAGTGCTGCATCCCTCTGCAAGATATCTCACTATTTTTGACTTTTCTGAGCCTGTCAAGTCCTTCTTTTGACCCATTTTGCCAAAGGAAAGGAAGTTGCCTAATAATTATGCACACCTGATATAGGGTGTTGATGTCATTAGACCACACCCCTTCTCATTACAGAGATGCACATCACCTAATATGCTTAATTGGTAGTAGGCTTTCGAGCCTATACAGCTTGGAGTAAGACAACATGCATAAAGAGGATGATGTGGTCAAAATACTCATTTGCCTAATAATTCTGCACGTAGTGTATAACTGCACCGTTGAACGGCAAAGATATTTAACATATAACTGCACCGCTGAAGGCAACATATTTTTTTCTTTTTTCCACTTATAGACTCCACAAAAGGGCTTTAGAACATATAACTGCACAGCTGAACGGCAAATATATATATATATTTTTTCCACTTATATACTCCACAAAAGGGCTTTAGAACATATAACTGCACCCCTGAACGGCAAACAGGCCCTTATTTTTTTGCACTTATACACGACACAAAAGGCTTCAGAACATATAACTGCACCGCTGAACGGAAAATATATTTTAATTTTTCCACTTATACACTCCACAAAAGGCTTTAGAACATATAACTGCGCTGCTGAATGGCAAATATGTTTTTCTTTTGCACTAATACACGACAAAAATAGCTTTAGAACATATAACTTTGCTGCTGAACGACAAATCTGCCCTTATTTTTTTCCACTTATATACAACGAAAAAAGGCTTTAGAATATATAACTGCACCGCTGAATGGCAAATATATATTGTTCTTTTTTCCACTTATGCACTCCACAAAAGGCTTAAGAATATATACAGTAACTGCACCGCTGAACAGCAAATATATTTATCTTTTTTCCAGTTATGCACTCCACAAAAGGCTTTAGAACATAAAACTGCACCGCTGAACGGCAAATATATTTTTCTTTTTTCCTCTTATACACTTCACAAAAGGTTTTAGAACATTATATCTGTGCTGCTGAACGGCAAATAGGCCCAAATTTTTTTTCCACTTATGCATGACACAAAAGGCTTTAGAACATATAACTGCACCGCTGAACGTAAAATATATTTTTATTTTTCCACTTCACTTATACACTCCACAAAATGCTTTAGAACATATAACTGCACTGCAAAACGGCAAATATATTTTTATTTTTTCCACCTATACACTTCACAAAAGGGCTTTAGAACATACAACTGCACCGCTGAACGGCAAATATATATATATTTTTTCCACTTATATACTCCACAAAAGGGCTTTAGAACATATAACTGCACCCCTGAATGGCAAACAGGCCCTTATTTTTTTGCACTTATACACGACACAAAAGGCTTTAGAACATATAACTGCACCGCTGAACGGAAAATATATTTTTATTTTTCCACCTTTACACTCCACAAAAGGCTTTAGAACATATAACTGCGCTGCTGAATGGCAAATATGTTTTTCTTTTGCACTAATACATGACAAAAATAGCTTTAGAACATATAACTTTGCTGCTGAACGACAAATCTGCCCTTATTTTTTTCCACTTATATACAACGCAAAAGGCTTTAGAATATATAACTGCACCGCTGAATGGCAAATATATATTGTTCTTTTTTCCACTTATGCACTCCACAAAAGGCTTAAGAATATATACAGTAACTGCACCGCTGAACAGCAAATATATTTTTCTTTTTTCCAGTTATGCACTCCACAAAAGGCTTTAGAACATAAAACTGCACCGCTGAACGGCAAATATATATATATTTTTTCCTCTTATACACTTCACAAAAGGTTTTAGAACATTATATCTGTGCTGCTGAACGGCAAATAGGCCCTTATTTTTTTCCACTTATGCATGACACAAAAGGCTTTAGAACATATAACTGCACCGCTGAACGTAAAATATATTTTTATTTTTCCACTTCACTTATACACTCCACAAAATGCTTTAGAACATATAACTGCACTGCAAAACGGCAAATATATTTTTCTTTTTTTCTCTTATACACTCCACATATAACTGTGCCGCTGAAGTGCAAATAGGCCCTTATTTTTTTCCACTTATACACAACACAAAAGGCTTTAGAACATATAACTGCACCGCTGAATGGCAAATATGTTTTTCTTTTGCACTAATACACGACAAAGCTTTAGAACATATAACTTCGCTGCTGAACGACAAATCTGCCCTTATTTTTTTCCACTTATACACAACACAAAAGGCTTTAGAACATATAACTGCACCACTAAACGACAAATAGGCCCTTATTTTTTCCCACTTATATACGACGCAAAAGGCTTTAGAATATATAACTGCACCGCTGAATGGCAAATATATATTGTTCTTTTTTCCACTTATGCACTCCACAAAAGACTTAAAAATATATAACTGCACCGCTGAACAGCAAATATATTTTTCTTTTTTCCAGTTATGCACTCGACAAAAGTCTGTAGAACATAAAACTGCACCGCTGAATGGCAAATATATATTTCTTTTTTCCTCTTATACACTTCACAAAAGGCTTTAGAACATATAACTGCACCACTGAACGGCAAATATATTTTTCTTTTGCACTAATACACGACAAAAAGTGCTTTAGAACATATAACTGCACCTCTGAATAACAAATAGGCCCTTATTTTTTTCCACTTATACACGACACAAAAGGCTTTAGAATTCATAACTGCACCGCTGAATGGCAAATATATTTTTCTTTTTTCCACTTATACACTCCACAAAAGGCTTTAGAACATATACCGTATGTCATGTATAAGTGGGAAAAAATAAGGGCCTATTTGCCATTCAGCAGCGCAGTTATATGTTCTAAAGCCTTTTGCAAAGTGTATAAGAGGAAAAATGAAAAATATATTTGCGGTGCGCTGAACGGCAAATATATTTTTCTTTTGCCAGTAATACACAACATAAATGAAATGGCTTTAGAACATACTGTATAACTGCACTGCTGAACGGCAAATAATGTGGTTTTTTTTGTTCCACTAAAAGGGCTGTAATTTTTACACTTCACCACACAACATCTAATAAGCCCTTTTTTCCCACAAGCCAATAACTGCACCGCACAAGGTCAAATAAGACATAGAAATATTTCCTTGTAATAAACCCTGTTAACGGCTCTATCAAACAGCACTTGCACCCCAATAACGAGAATGGTTTGCTGTAATTACAGAACTGTATAACGGCAATTTGAATCCCCAGTCAGTGCAGCAAGGTGTAATAGGATTATTCCTATTATCCAGTCTGTAACCTACTGAACCCTGTTCTACATAAATGCTGTGGAATGATTCCTCCCTATTCTTTCCCTACACCTTGAATAATCTTCCCCATAACTTGTAAATCTTTTTTTTAGCACAATAAAGTCTTTCTTAGCACTGTCCCTAGCGCCTGCTAACGTCTCTCCCTGCACTAAGTACAGTGGAAAATGGCAGAATCCAAGATGGCTGAGGCTATTTATAGGGCTGTGACATCAGAGGGCTGGCTGGCTGCTGATTGGCTGCATACATGGCATTGTGGGTAATCCTGCCTTCCCAGAGTTCCTTGCTCCATTTCCTCACACTTGCAGCAGCCATTTTAGGAAAACATGCTATAAAGCGTGAGGAAATTCAGATCGAATTCCACTTCGTCAACTTCGATTCGCTCATCTCTACTCATGAGCATCTGGAAAAGAGAATTCACACTGTGTACAGATAATAAGAGACACTTTTATCAAGTTTATCCTGGCCTTGCCTCTGACTCTCTTAACACCACATGCTGGCCATTGCATTTTCATCTCGTGCCCTGCCTTGCACCTACACAGACATTTAACATCAAGAGCACTCCCAAACTACAATCAGGAAGGGAGCCCACAGCTACAGGGAGTGCCCCAAGGAAACAAAGAGTGCCCTTCCTTCACTGCACCAACCCCAGGGAGCGATGGCATGAGGAAGTACATTGTGACACATTATCTTCAGGGCCACTACCACACCCTTCCTCTACATCAGCAACTCAGGGGCTCACTTCAAGACCAGTTTTCTAAGAGGAAATAAAACTCCAACATGTGTCCACAATGATTTTACTACTTCAGGTCCCAGGAGTGAAGTGGGGTCAGTTCACAAAGTCAGTATGCGTTTTTACAGGACCGCGCGACTAACTCCGATAAGGTCTCCTCTGAATTGAACCATCCACTCATATAGGTACAAGTACAGCATCAGATTTTCCAAATATCCTCCTCCCTCCTGCGAAAAAAGACGCACGAATAGTGAAGCACTGTAAATGCTTCTCACACGCGCTTATAGCTGATATACTCACAAGTGCAGGTGGGAGTCAGGCACATCAAACCAGTATAATCATCTGAAATTCCTCCAAATATGTCTTTTCAATTGCTGTCCTATAAACTTTTGGCCTTTCAATTAGCCTTCAGATGTCTGCAATAAAATGTGTCCTTGCCAGTTCTGGGTTAGAAGCTCTTTGGAGATAGGCTGCATGCCGGATCGATTAGAGAACGGACAACAAACTGAAATTTTATGGACTCTCCAAAGAGCTTCCAACCCAGAACTGGCAAGGACACATTTTATTACAGACATCTGAAGGCTAATTGAAAGACCAAAAGTTTATAGGACAGCAATTGAAGAGACATATTTGGAGGAATTTCAGATGATTATACTGGTTTGATGTGCCTGACTCCCACCTGCACTTGTGAGTATATCAGCTATAAGCGCGTGTGAGAAGCATTTACAGTGCTTCACTATTCGTGCGTCTTTTTTCGCAGGAGGGAGGAGGATATTTGGAAAATCTGATGCTCTACTTGTACCTATATGAGTGGATGGTTTGACTCAGAGGAGTTTTCTAAGAGGACTGAGAAATGCCACCTTGTCTCAACAGAGACCCATGTTGCTGCATTATTTGCCCCCCCCCCATGCTTTAGGCCTCATGCACACGACCGTTGTGTGTTTTGCGATACGCAAAACACGGATGGCGTCCGTATGCGTTCCGCAATTTGTGGAACTGCACAGACAGCTATTAATATAACTGCCTATTCTTGTCCGCAAAACGGACAAGAATAGGACAGGTTATATTTTTTTTGCGGACCACGGAATGGAGCAACGGATGGGGACAGCACACGGAGTGCTGTCCGCATCTTTTGCGGCCCCATTGAAGTGAATCGGGTCCGCATCCAAGCCACCAAAACTGCGGCTCAGATGCGAACCACAACAACGATCCTGTGCATGAGGCCTTATACTGCAGCTCTAATTCCTTATACAGTATAAACTACTGTAAATTAACTCAAGCCAACACATGCTAGAAATTCTAGAGAGAAAGAATTCATATATTACAAATAGCTAACCTAACAGCAAGAAACCTGTAGCTAGTGTAAGCTACTAGGTGTCAGTTTGAGAGATTGTCAGTTGACAGGAATGTTATTGCACCTAGACCTTGTTCTAAAATGCGACAAAAATGGATTTTCTGGTGCATCACAGTTACATCAAGTTTTCAACCTAGTTATGACGCAAATGCACAAAAACAGAATAATCCACTGTGACCAGGTTGCCTTTTTGTGGCTTTCCAGGTCGATGAGTGGGAGTAGCTTAGTGGAAAGGGGTGTGGTTTTAGATACAACAATGTGCATCAAAATTGCACTAAATGCAGTGAACAAAACAAAACGCAGGATACTTTGTAAATATTTGGTAATATGTTTCCATGTAACTAATTCAGTAGAACTAAAGGGGTAAATATTTTAGCATGAAACTTTCTGCTTTCATCTTTTGGAGAATTTGCTTTGGTTTGAAACCATATTTTTATTTTTTATTTTTAAATGTCACCCGTGTTTTGTTACATGTTTCACACAAAATAGCTATGGATTTCTTTGTCTAAAGTGTAATCATATTTATTATAAATGCTCCGTCAGTTTGTACACCACCAGGAGACTGGAGTATACTTCTGACTTTTTGCAAGAATTTAGAATGATAAATCTGGCTAAAAATGTAATCTGGCTGACCTTTAGCATATGCAAATTGCCGAGCATGGCGCTAACCACCTTAAAAACAGGCAAAATCACTGTACTTTGCTGGCACAGTGAATTTTATACATTTCCCCCTCAGACAGGGTGTATACAAATATGCCAAAGTGATCACAGGGGCTCAGGCTGGATGATAAATGTGATGCAGGTATAGACATTTTTGTGTAAGTTTTTACCACCTATTGGTTGACTTACTTTGCAACCGAATTTTGTGCCAAAATGTTGGTACAAAATGTTGTATTTCAGAGCACATCCCTTGCCACCAAGCTATGTCTCTTGCCAGCCAAGCCTTGGAAGTGGATTTTTCTCAAACTAGATGCGTCAAATTTGTCAACTGTGCCAAGAAAGTGAAGTACAAGGCATGTACCAAATTTCTTCCAGTTAATATTTTACATAGTTGCTTCCCTACTGTACCAATGACAAGCATTCTTGTTTTGTTTTAAACTCTGTTATTTCACTGTTCTCATAGGGACATTGCCCCCCCCAAAAAAAAAATAATCTGCATATTAAGAATGCTTTCAAAAATGGAAGTGATAATTGTTTTTTAGCAATTAACAAAAAGCAAAATGAATGAACAAAAGAGAAATCTACATCCAATCAGTATTTGATATGATCACCTTTTGCCTTCGAAACAGCATCAGTTTTTTCTAGGTACCATTGCACACAGTTCTTTAAGGAACTTGACTGGGAGGTTGTTTCAAACATCTTGGAGAATTAACCACATCTGCTGTGGAGGTAGGCTTCCTCAAATCCTTCTGTCTCTTCATGTAATTCCATCCAGACTAGATGATGTTGAAATCAGGACTCTGTGGGGGCCATATCATCACTTCCAGGACTTCTTGTTCTTCTTTACCCTGAAGATATGTCTTAATGACATTGGCTGTATGTTTGGGGTGTTTGCCCTGCTGCAGAATGAAATTGGGGCCAGTCTGACGGCTCCCTGATGCTAGTGCATAATGGATAAGTATTTGTCTGTATTTCTCAGCATTAAGGACATCATTAAACCTGACCAAATCCCCAACTCTATTTGATGAAATGCATCCCCAAACTTGCAAGGAAACTCCACCATAATTGACTGTTGCCTGCAAACCCTCATTGTACCGCTCTCAAGCCCTTCGGTGAATAAAATGCTTTGTGTTACTGTCAAATATTTCAGTTCATGTTTTCATGCATAGCTACTTAACTTTGTTTGCACATCAACACTATGGATTTTTAGCCACAATGATTCTATGAAGACCACTTCTTGCCAGACATCTCTGAAAAATAGATGGGTACTCCTGGGTCCCACTGGTTTCTGCCAGTTCTAAGCTGGTGGTACTGCTGGACATCTTCCAATTTCAAAGGGAAGTAAACATGATGCATCTTTCATCAGTTGCACAAAATTTTCTGCAAATGGAGCTGACGATTTGGTTAGGATACAGGCAGATATTTATCTATCATACAATACCATAAGGGAGGTGTCTAATTTGTTCCAAATTTATTCTGCAGGTGGACAACAACCCCAAAAATGTCAATAAGAAATTCTGTATCTGTAATGTAAATAAGAACAAGGAGTCCTGGAAGTGATGATATGGCCTCCACAGAGTCCTGATCTCAGGAGAGGCAGGAGGATTTGAAGCAAGCCTACATCCACAGAAGATCTGTGGGTGGTTCTCTAAGATGTTTGGAACAACCTCCCTGCCAAGGTTTTGCAAAAACTGTGTGCGAGTGTACCTAGAAGAACTGATGCTGTTTTGAAGGCAAAGGATGGTCACACTATTTATTGACTGGATTTAGATTTCGCTTTTGTTCTTTCACTTTGCATTTTGTTAATTGATATAAATAAGCTATTAACACTTCTACTTTTCAAAGCATTATATTACTTTGCAGCCATTTTTCCCACAGCTAAGACTGTTGCACAGTGCAGTATAGGTACGTATATATTTGGATAGTCCTCCTTTAAGACCTTTGCAATATTATATGCTTTCTGTCATTTTCAGGGTCCTATTAAAGTATAAGAGAGCAGCAAAGTTAAAAACAAGATGATTTCTAATCTGAACTGAAGCGACATACATGTAATTAGAAAGAGGGACTTTCCACCACAATAACAAATATACAGATTTTATCCAAATATTTCCCATTCATTTTAGTTTCGGAGTAATCAAGCATACCATATGTGGTCATCCTTCCATAAAATTACAGACTCACGCCTTCTCAACATTAGAACCTTCCCCTCCTGAAATAAAGTGGGGGGGGGGGGGGGTCATTTACAAACAGATATACCACACTTTTTGGCGTGTATATATATGTTGCAGATTGCTACGTAAAGGTTATTAGCACCACAATCTGCAACTTTTCCCCCTTTTCCACCGCTCATACCAGGTCTCCCCCTGCAGGCCAGCATGCTGCACTTTCAGTTTGCTGCAGGTGTTCCTCGTGGCCTTTCAGCAAATAGGCAATGATCCAGCTTGTGACTCTCTAAAACCTGCCATGGAAGTAGGAATGGGATTATACAGTGCCTTGCAAAAGTATTTTGGTGCCTCACAACCTGGAATTAACATGGATTGTTTGAGGATTTCCATCATTTCATTTACAGAACATGCCCACAACTTTGAAGATTTATTTATTTATTTATTTTTATTGTGAAGCAAACAAATAGGACAAAATAACAGAAAAAGTAAATGTGCATAACTATTCACCCCCCTAAAGTCAATACTTTGTAGAGCTACCTTTTGCGGCAATCACAGCTCCAAGTCGCTTTGGATAAGTCTCTATGAGCAGTCGCCACATCTCACCACTGGGATTTTTGCCCATTCCTCCTTGCAAAACTGCTCCAGCTCCTTCAGGTTGGATGGTTTGCGCTTGTGAACAGCAATCTTTAAGTCTGACCACAGATTTTCTATTGGATTGAGATCTGGGCTTTGACTAGGCCATTCCAACACATTTACATGTTTCCCCTTAAACCACTCAAGTGTTACTCAAGTCTTACTTTAGCAGTGTGCTTAGGGTCATTGTCCTGCTGGAAGGTGAACCTCCGTCCTAGCCTCAAGTCACGCACAGAGTGGTACAGGTTTTGCTCAAGAATATCCCTGTATTTAGCACCATCCATCTTTCTATCAACTCTGACCAGTTTTCCAGTCCCATCCCCACAGCATGATGCTGCCACCACCATGTCTCACTGTGGGGATGGTGTTCTTTGGGTGATGTGATGTGTTGGGTTTGCTCCAGACATAGCGTTTTCTTTGATGGCTAAAAAGTTCAATTTTAGACTCATGAGAACAGAGCACCTTCCTCCATACATTTTGGGAGTCTCCCATATGCCTTTTCGCAAACTCACAATGTGCCTTTTTGTTTTTAGCTGAAATTAATGGCTTTCTTCTGGCCACTCTGCCATAAAGCACAACTCTATGGAGCGTACGGCTTATTGTCGTCCTATGTACAGACACTCCAGTCTCTGCTGTGAAACTCTGCAGGTTCTCCAGGGTTACCTTAGGTCTCTGTGCTGACTCTCTGATTTATGCCCTCCTTGCCCGGTCCGTGAGTTTTGGTGGGTGGCAGGTTTGCTGTTGTGCCATGTTCTTCCCATTTATTTATGATAGATTTGATGGTGCTCCTGGGGATCATCAAAGGTTTGGATATTTTTTTATAATCTAACCCTGACTTATACTCAACTACATGGTCCCTTACTTGTTTGGAAAGTTTCTTGGTCTTCATGACAGTGTTTGGTTAGTGATGCCTCTTGCTTAGGTGTTGCAGCCTTTGGGGCCTTTAAGAAAGGGTTTGTATATGTAATGACAGATCATTTGACACTTAAATTGCACACAGGTGACATCATTTCACTAATTATATGACTTCTGAAGGTAATTGGTTGCACCAGAGCTTTTTATGGTCTTCCTAACAAAGGGGGTTTATACATACGCACATGCCAATTTTCTGTTTTCTATTTCTAAACAATAGTTTTATTTATATATTTTTCTTATTTCACTTCACCAACTTAGACTATTGTGTTCTGATCCATCACATAAAATTGAGATTAACAAAACACTGAACTTAAGGCTGTAATGTAACAAAACACAAAAATAAAATCAAGGAGGTGAATACTTTTGCAAGGCACTGTATATATATATATATATATATATATATCATATGATGAAATTGGATAATTTTCACTGCCCTATGTCAGTGAAATATATTTTTCACACCCCTGCTTTATAAAACACCACATGATTTGCTTTCAGGCATAATTACCTAAAGTTTGCATCCCTTTGTCAAGAGAGAGAGAGACTAATATTGCACATTCATTTCTGCTGATAAATGTTTAGCGGTTCAATTTATTTTATATATTATAATTGCTTTCATGGTGAGCTTATTTACATGCGTTTGTTCATTGCAATGTTTTTTACCTGTTTATGTAGAGATTATTAGTGAGGACAGTCATTAATCACATTCTTAAACTGAATATTGTGAGTAATGCCCTTTATTATGGTTATTATACGGCCTTGACTATAATAATGGAATATATCTATAACAATACCTACATCATGACAAAGAGTTATTAATGATGGTGGTAGTAGTATTATGTTCAGCAATAGAGGAAGCTGGGCAAATATATAAACAATAATGAATCAGGGCCATAACTGAAGTGCAGTCTAGGGTGAGCAATAGCCTTTTGACCACAGCATCTAAGTTAGACAGAGGGAGTGGGTTAAGCCCATGTGCTCCCCACAATTATAGGAATTCTGCTGCCGCAAACATAATGACTAGTAGAATTCTGTAAAAAAAACAATAGCAACATTTCTGCCAAACCCCCCTCCAAAAAAATTGAAATATAATATTTGTACCCCATGATGGTGTACATTAGTGTAAGTATAAAACTGTAGCCTGCTCTCCCATGCACTCACTGGAAGCCTTTTGGCACCAGGAGAGGTATAGAGTGGGCTCAGTATGCATGTTGGACCTGCATTCCATGGATTTAATTGAGGCCATTATGGCACCAAAAGCGACAAAAGGCAGAGTGGACCCCGCATGCATGTGGAACCTGCATTCTTGTATTTTAGGGTGACCAGTCTGGAACCATAACAGGTAGAATTTAGTGTTAGGTTCCCGTCTTATAGAGATCGCCTTGATGTTTGGCAGACGGGCACAAAATTTTTTGTACAAAATGTTTTTTCCAAGAATTTATAAAATAAGCGTAGCATTAGCACCAGAATATTATCTATAACTATGGCATTATTGTACTTAACCACCTCAGCCCCCCTAGCTTAAACCCCCTAAATGACCAGACCACTTTTTACAATTCTGCACTACACTACTTTCACGATTTATTGCTCGGTCATACAACTTACCACCCAAATGAATTTTACCTCCTTTTCTTCTTACTAATAGAGCTTTCATTTGGTGGTATTTAATTGCTGCTGACATTTGAACTTTTTTTGATATTAATTAGGGATGAGCGAACCCGAACTGTATAGTTCGGGTTCGTACCGAATTTTGGGGTGTCCGTGACACGGCCCCGAACCCGGACATTTTCGTAAAAGTCCGGGTTCGGGTTCGGTGTTCGTCGCTTTCTTGGCGCTTTTTGAAAGGCTGCAAAGCAGCCAATCAACAAGCGTCATACTACTTGCCCCAAGAGGCCGTCACAGCCATGCCTACTATTGGCATGGCTGTGATTGGCCAGAGCACCATGTGACCCAGCCTCTATTTAAGCTGGAGTCACATAGCGCCTGCCCGTCACTCTACTCTGATTAGCGTAGGGAGAAATTGCAGCTGCGACAGTAGGGCGAGATTAGGCTGATTAACTCCTCCAAAAGACTCCATCCAGTGATCGATCTGCAGCTGTGGATGATTGAGCTGCTGATACTCAATTGCTCACTGTTTTTAGGCTGCCCAGACCGTTTGTCAGTCACATTTTTCTGGGGTGATCGGCGGCCATTTTGTGTCTTGTGGTGCGCCAGCACAAGCTGCGACCAAGTGCATTTAACCCTCAATGGTGTGGTTGTTTTTTGGCTAAAGCCTACATCAGGGTGAAGCTGTCACACCAAGTGCATTTAACCAGCAATAGTCTGTTTATTTTTTGGCCATATACTACATCAGGGGCAAGCTGCGCCCTGTCACCAAGTGCATCTAACCCTCAATGGTGTGGTTGTTTTTTGGCTAAAGCCTACATCAGGGTGAAGCTGTCACACCAAGTGCATTTAACCAGCAATAGTCTGTTTATTTTTTGGCCATATACTACATCAGGGGCAAGCTGCGCCCGTCACCAAGTGCATTTAACCCTCAGTAGTGTGGTTGGTCAAGCTGTCACACCAAGTGCATTTAACCAGCAATAGTCTGTTTATTTTTTGGCCATATACTACATCAGGGGCAAGCTGCGCCTGTCACCAAGTGCATTTAACCCTCAGTAGTGTGGTTGGTCAAGCTGTCACACCAAGTGCATTTAACCAGCAATAGTGTGGTTATTTTTTGGCCATATACTACATCAGGGGCAAGCTGCGCCTGTCACCAAGTGCATTTAACCCTCAGTAGTGTGGTTCGTCAAGCTGTCACACCAAGTGCATTTAACCGTGCATTTCCAAGTCTAATTCTGTCAGTAAACCCATACCTGTCACCCAGCGCCTAAATACTAGGCCTCAAATTTATATTCAGCTGAATTTGAATACAATACATTGGGCCAAATAATATTTTTGTTGTTGTGGTGAACGATAACAATGAGGAAAACATCTAGTAAGGGACGCGGACGTGGACATGGTCGTGGTGGTGTTAGTGGACCCTCTGTTGCTGGGAGAGGACGTGGCCGTTCTGCCACATCCACACGTCCTAGTGTACCAACTACCTCAGGTCCCAGTAGCCGCCAGAATTTACAGCGATATATGGTGGGGCCCAATGCCGTTCTAAGGATGGTAAGGCCTGAGCAGGTACAGGCATTAGTCAATTGGGTGGCTGACAGTGGATCCAGCACGTTCACATTATCTCCCACCCAGTCTTCTGCAGAAAGCGCACAGATGGCGCCTGAAAACCAACCCCATCAGTCTGTCACATCACCGCCATGCATACCAGGGAAACTGTCTCAGCCTCAAGTTATGCAGCAGTCTCTTATGCTGTTTGAAGACTCCGCTGGCAGGGTTTCCCAAGGGCATCCACCTAGCCCTTCCCCAGCGGTGAAAGACATAGAATGCACTGACGCACAACCACTTATGTTTCCTGATGATGAGGACATGGGAATACCACCTCAGCATGTCTCTGATGATGACGAAACACAGGTGCCAACTGCTGCGTCTTTCTGCAGTGTGCAGACTGAACAGGAGGTCAGGGATCAAGACTGGGTGGAAGACGATGCAGGGGACGATGAGGTCCTAGACCCCACATGGAATGAAGGTCGTGCCACTGACTTTCACAGTTCGGAGGAAGAGGCAGTGGTGAGACCGAGCCAACAGCGTAGCAAAAGAGGGAGCAGTGGGCAAAAGCAGAACACCCGCCGCCAAGAGACTCCGCCTGCTACTGACCGCCGCCATCTTGGACCGAGCACCCCAAAGGCAGCTTTAAGGAGTTCCCTGGCATGGCACTTCTTCAAACAATGTGCTGACGACAAGACCCGAGTGGTTTGCACGCTGTGCCATCAGAGCCTGAAGCGAGGCATTAACATTCTGAACCTTAGCACAACCTGCATGACCAGGCACCTGCATGCAAAGCATGAACTGCAGTGGAGTAAACTCCTTAAAAACAAGGAAGTCGCTCAGGCTCCCCCTGCTACCTCTTCTGCTGCTGCCGCCTCGGCCTCTTCTGCTGCTGCCGCCTCGGCCTCTTCCTCCGCCTCTGGAGGAACGTTGGCACCTGCCGCCCAGCAAACAGGGGATGTACCACCAAGACCACCACCACCTCCGTCACCAAGCATCTCAACCATGTCACACGGCAGCGTTCAGCTCTCCATCTCACAAACATTTGAGAGAAAGCGTAAATTCCCACCTAGCCACCCTCGATCCCTGGCCCTGAATGCCAGCATTTCTAAACTACTGGCCTATGAAATGCTGTCATTTAGGCTGGTGGACACAGACAGCTTCAAACAGCTCATGTCGCTTGCTGTCCCACAGTATGTTGTTCCCAGCCACCACTACTTCTCCAAGAGAGCCGTGCCTTCCCTGCACAACCAAGTATCCGATAAAATCAAGTGTGCACTGCGCAACGCCATCTGTAGCAAGGTCCACCTAACCACAGATACGTGGACCAGTAAGCACGGCCAGGGACGCTATATCTCCCTAACTGCACACTGGGTAAATGTAGTGGCAGCTGGGCCCCAGGCGGAGAGCTGTTTGGCGCACGTCCTTCCGCCGCCAAGGATCGCAGGGCAACATTCTTTGCCTCCTGTTGCCACCTCCTTCTCGGCTTCCTCCTCCTCTTCTTCCACCTGCTCATCCAGTCAGCCACACACCTTCACCACCAACTTCAGCACAGCCCGGGGTAAACGTCAGCAGGCCATTCTGAAACTCATATGTTTGGGGGACAGGCCCCACACCGCACAGGAGTTGTGGCGGGGTATAGAACAACAGACCGACGAGTGGTTGCTGCCGGTGAGCCTCAAGCCCGGCCTGGTGGTGTGCGATAATGGGCGAAATCTCGTTGCAGCTCTGGGACTAGCCGGTTTGACGCACATCCCTTGCCTGGCGCATGTGCTGAATTTGGTGGTGCAGAAGTTCATTCACAACTACCCCGACATGTCAGAGCTGCTGCATAAAGTGCGGGCCGTCTGTTCGCGCTTCCGGCGTTCACATCCTGCCGCTGCTCGCCTGTCTGCGCTACAGCGTAACTTCGACCTTCCCGCTCACCGCCTCATATGCGACGTGCCCACCAGGTGGAACTCCACCTTGCACATGCTGGACAGACTGTGCGAGCAGCAGCAGGCCATAGTGGAGTTTTAGCTGCAGCACGCACGGGTCAGTCGCACTGCGGAACAGCACCACTTCACCACCAATGACTGGGCCTCCATGCGAGACCTGTGTGCCCTGTTGCGCTGTTTCGAGTACTCCACCAACATGGCCAGTGGCGATGACGCCGTTATCAGCGTTACAATACAACTTCTATGTCTCCTTGAGAAAACACTTAGGGCGATGATGGAAGAGGAGGTGGCCCAGGAGGAGGAGGAGGAGGAGGAGGAAGAGGGGTCATTTTTAGCACTTTCAGGCCAGTCTCTTCGAAGTGACTCAGAGGGAGGTTTTTTGCAACAGCAGAGGCCAGGTACAAATGTGGCCAGCCAGGGCCCACTACTGGAGGACGAGGATGAGGAGGAGGTGGATGAGGATGAAGCATGGTCACAGCGGGGTGGCACCCAACGCAGCTCGGGCCCATCACTGGTGCGTGGCTGGGGGGAAAGGCAGGACGATGACGATACGCCTCCCACAGAGGACAGCTTGTCCTTACCCCTGGGCAGCCTGACACACATGAGCGACTACATGCTGCAGTGCCTGCGCAACGACAGCAGAGTTGCCCACATTTTAACGTGTGCGGACTACTGGGTTGCCACCCTGCTGGATCCACGCTACAAAGACAATGTGCCCACCTTACTTCCTGCACTGGAGCGTGATAGGAAGATGCGCGAGTACAAGCGCACGTTGGTAGACGCGCTACTTAGAGCATTCCCAAATGTCACAGGGGAACAAGTGGAAGCCCAAGGCCAAGGCAGAGGAGGAGCAAGAGGTCGCCAAGGCAGCTGTGTCACGGCCAGCTCCTCTGAGGGCAGGGTTAGCATGGCAGAGATGTGGAAAAGTTTTGTCAACACGCCACAGCTATCTGCACCACCACCTGATACGCAACGTGTTAGCAGGAGGCAACATTTCACTAACATGGTGGAACAGTACGTGTGCACAGCCCTCCACGTACTGACTGATGGTTCGGCCCCATTCAACTTCTGGGTCTCTAAATTGTCCACGTGGCCAGAGCTAGCCTTTTATGCCTTGGAGGTGCTGGCCTGCCCGGCGGCCAGCGTTTTGTCTGAACGTGTATTCAGCACGGCAGGGGGCGTCATTACAGACAAACGCAGCCGCCTGTCTACAACCAATGTGGACAAGCTGACGTTCATAAAAATGAACCAGGCATGGATCCCACAGGACCTGTCCGTCCCTTGTCCAGATTAGACATTAACTACCTCCCCTTAACCATATATTATTGTACTCCAGGGCACTTCCTCATTCAATCCTATTATTATTTTCATTTTACCATTATATTGCAAGGCTACCCAAAGTTGAATGAACCTCTCCTCTGTCTGGGTGCCGGGGCCTAAATATATGCCAATGGACTGTTCCAATGTTGGGTGACGTGAAGCCTGATTCTCTGCTATGACATGCAGACTAATTCTCTGCTGACATGAAGCCAGATTCTCTGTTACGGGACCTCTCTCCTCTGCCTGGGTGCTGGGCCTAAATTTATGAAAATGGACTGTTACAGTGGTGGGTGACGTGAAGCCTGATTCTCTGCTATGACATGAAGACTGATTCTATGCTGACATGAAGCCAGATTCTCTGTTACGGGACCTCTCTCCTCTGCCTGGGTGCTGGGCCTAAATTTATGAAAGTGGACTGTTACAGTGGTGGGTGACGTGAAGCCTGATTCTCTGCTATGACATGAAGACTGATTCTCTGCTGACATGAAGCCAGATTCTCTGTTACGGGACCTCTCTCCTCTGCCTGGGTGCTGGGCCTAAATTTATGAAAATGGACTGTTACAGTGGTGGGTGACGTGAAGCCTGATTCTCTGCTATGATATGAAGACTGATTCTCTGCTGACATGAAGCCAGATTGTCTGTTACGGGACCTCTCTCCTCTGCCTGGGTGCTGGGCCTAAATATCTGACAATGGACTGTTGCATTGGTGGCTGACGTGAAGCCTGATTCTCTACTATGATATGAAGACTGATTCTCTGCTGACATGAAGCCAGATTGTCTGTTACGGGACCTCTCTCCTCTGCCTGGGTGCTGGGCTTACATTTATGAAAATGGACTGTTGCAGTGGTGGGTGACGTGAAGCCTGATTCTCTGCTATGACATGCAGACTGATTCTCTGCTGACATGAAGACAGATTCTCTGTTACGGGACCTCTCTCCTCTGCTTGGGTGCCGGGGCCTAAATATCTGAGAATGGACTGTTCCAGTGGTGGGTGACGTGAAGCCAGATTCTCTGCTATGTGACCTCTCTCCAATTGATTTTGGTTAATTTTTATTTATTTAATTTTTATTTTAATTAATTTCCCTATCCACATTTGTTTGCAGGGGATTTACCTACATGTTGCTGCCTTTTGCAGCCCTCTAGCCCTTTCCTGGGCTGTTTTACAACCTTTTTAGTGCCGAAAAGTTCGGGTCCCCATTGACTTCAATGGGGTTCGGGTTCCGGACGAAGTTCGGATCGGGTTCGGATCCCGAACCCGAACATTTTCGGGAAGTTTGGCCGAACTTCTCGAACCCGAACATCCAGGTGTCCGCTCAACTCTAATATTAATCGAAAATGACCGAAATTGTTGCAAAAAAAATGACATATGACATTTTTTACTTTCTGTTGTAAAAATGTTCAAATAAAACTACATTTCTATATAATTTTTTCTCTAAATTTATTGTTCTACATGTCTTTGATAAAAAAAAATGGAATAAGTGTATATTTATTGGTTTGGGTAAAAGTTATAGCGTTTACAAACTATGGTGCAAAAAAATTAATTTACACACTTTGACTTTCTGAGCACCTGTCATGTTTCCTAAGGTTCTACAATGCCCAGACAGTAGAAACACCCCACAAATGACCCCATTTCGGAAAGTAGACACCCTAAGGTATTTGCTGATGGGCATAGTGAGTTCATGGAAGTTTTTATTTTTTGGCACGAGTTAGCGGAAAATGATTATTTTTTATAATTTTTTTTTCTTACAAAGTCTCATATTCCACTAACTTGTGACAAAAAATAAAATTTTACATGAACTCGCCATGCCCCTCAAGAAATACCTTGGGGTGTCTTCTTTCCAAATTTGGGGTCACCTGTGGGGTATTTATACTGCCCTGGCATTTTAGGGGACCTAAAGCGTGAGAAGTAGTTTGGAATCCAAATGCGTAAAAAATGCCCTGTGAAATCGTAAATGTACTCATTAGAATGTGGGCTCCTTTGCGCACCTAGGCTGCAAAAAAGTGTCACACATGTGGTATCGCCGTACTCAGAAGAAGTAGGGCAATTTGTTTTGGGGTGTATTTTTACATATACCCATGCTGGGTGAGATAAATATCTCTGTAAAATACAACTTGTCCCATTTTTTTATACAAAGTCATTTTGCAGAGATATTTCTCTCACCCAGCATGGGTATATGTAAAACTAAACCCCAAAACACATTGCCCTACTTCTCCTGAGTACGGCGATACCACATGTGTGACACCTTTTTGCAGCCTAGGCGTGCAAAGGGGCCCAAATTCCAATGAGTACCTTTTAGGAGGGCATTTTTAGGCATTTGGATTCCAGACTTCTTCTCACGCTTTAGGGCCCCTAAAATGCCAGGGCAGTATAAATACCCCACAAGTGACCCCATTTTAGAAAGAAGACACCCCAAGGTATTCCATGAGGGGTATGGCGAGTTCATGTAAAAAAAAAAATTTGTCACAAGTTAGCGGAATATGAGACTTTGTAAAAAAAAATAGAAAATTAATTTCCGCTAACTTGTGCCAAAAAAGCCAAAATAATAAATCTTCTATGAACTCGCCATGCCCCTCACGGAATACCTTTGGGTGTCTTCTTTCTAAAATGAGGTCACTTGTGGGGTATTTATCCTGCCCTGGCATTTTAGGGGCCCTAAAGCGTGAGAAGTAGTTTGGAATCCAAATGCGTAAAAATGCCCTGTGAAATCCTAAAGGTACTCATTGGAATTTGGGCCCCTTTGCGCATTTTGGCTGCAAAAAAGTGTCACACATGTGGTATTGCCGTACTCAGGAGAAGTAGGGCAATGTGTTTTGGGGTGTATTTTTACATATACCCATACTGTGTGTGAGAAGTATCTCTGTAAATGACAACTTTTTACATTTTTTTATACAAAGTTGTCAATTTACAGAGATATTTCTCTCACCCAGCATGGGTATATGTAAAAATACACCCCAAACCACATTGCCCTACTTCTCCTGAGTACGGCGATACCACATGTGTGACACTTTTTTGCAGCCTAGGTGCGCAAAGGGGCCCAAATTCCAATGAGTACCTTTTAGGAGGGCATTTTTAGGCATTTGGATTCCAGACTTCTTCTCACGCTTTAGAGCCCCTAAAATGCCAGGGCAGTATAAATACCCCACATGTGACCCCATTTTGAAAAGAAGGCACCCCAAGGTATTCCGTGAGGGGCATGGCGAGTTCATAGAAGTTTTTTTTTTGCCACAAGTTAGCGTAAATTTTTTATAAATTTTTTTTCTCACAAAGTCTCCCTTTGCGCTAACTTGTGACAAAAAGTTCAATCTTTCATGGACTCAATATGCCCCTCAGCGAATACCTTGGGGTGTCTTCTTTCCAAAATAGGGTCACTTGTGGGGTGTTTGTACTGCCCTGGCATTTGAGGGTCTCTACAATCATTACATGTATGGCCAGCATTAGGAGTTTCTGCTATTCTCTTTATATTGAGCATACGGGTAATGAGATATTTTTTTTCCGTTCAGCCTCTGGGCTGAAAAAAAAAATGAACGGCACAGATTTCTTCATTCGTATCGATCAATGTGGATGAAAAAATCTCTGCAAAAAAAGTGCAAATAAAAAAAAGAGAGGAAAGGCGTCTGCCAGGATATAGGAGCCTGTCTTACAAAGGCTAGCGAAGTACAGGAAGCCGCTGCGATTGATAAAAAATATCAAAACTGATTTTTTTTTATCGCCGCAGCGCTTGTGTAGTGATTGTGCAGTGATAAAAAATATATATATATATTTTGTCACTGCGGCGGGGCGGGCGTGGGTGAACGCACGTGTGGGCGACCGATCAGGTCTGATCGGGCAAACACTGCGTTTTGGGTGGAGGGCGAGCTAAGGTGACACTAATACTATTATAGATCTGACTGTGATCATTTCTGATACTTACAGATACTATAAAGTGCCAATGCGCTGATTAGCGATCAGTGACTGCCATGCGGTGGGCTGGGCGCTAACTGAAGCTAACTACCTACCAAAGGGGCCTAAACTAACCTAAACAGTCAATACTGGTGGGGAAAAAAAAGCGACAGTTTACACTGATCACTTTTTTCCCTTTCACTAGTGATTGACAGGGGTGATCAAGGGGTTAATTGGGGTGATGGGGGGGTGATCTGGGGCTAAATATGTAGTACTTGGTGTACTCACTGTGATCTGTGCTCTCTGCTGGGACCAACCGACGAAAAGGACCCAGCAGAGGAGCAGAGAAGCCATTTAACACATTATATTTATAAATATAATGTGTTATATGGCTGGGGGTTCGTTATTTTAAAAGTCTCCAACCTGCCAGCGGTGATCATTGGCTGGTTACCAACTCCTTCTGCGCCTTTTTACTGACCCGCACTGCGCATGTTCGGGCCGGATCTGTGCGTCATCTCGCATCTCGCGAGATGACGCATCGATGAGTCAAGGAGAAATAACCCGGCCGCCCGCAGGACGCATCCCTGCGTTAGGCAGGTCGGGAGGTGGTTAATATGTGTTTGCAGAGTGCTGTTGCATTTTATTGCCTCTAGGACAGTGATGGTGAATCTTTTAGAGAACGAGCGCTCAAACTGAAACCCAAAACCCACGTATTTATTGCAAAGTGCCAACACGGCAATTTAACCTGAATACCAATATAGTATATCTTCCATGTACATTATCATTTAGCTATAATAGCCTGCCTACATACAATGCGCTGCCTGCGCTGTTCATAGTGCGCCCTGCGCTGATGAATGGCAGAATAAGTCTAAGGCATATTGGTACACCATAGACTTTTTTCAGGAGCGGGTGTCCGCAGAGAGGGCTCTGAGTGCCGCCTCTGTTACCCGTGCCATAGGTTCTCCACCACTGCTCTAGGATAATAGTTTGGACTAGATGGGCTTATCTCTTTTTCCAGCTAAACATGTTACTATCATCTTCCCATCACATAATGTCATGGCATTTGACTAAGATATATTGTAACATTATAGACGGGGTCTGTACTCTGGGTCGCAAAAATGGTAATGCTCCTTGCCACCCATGGTACAGGGAACTGCAACAATGCTCCATTCAAGTCAGTACAGCTATGATGCAGTTCTCTTCACAGTAGTTGTCTAGGGGCACCACTATGCATGGAAAAACTTTGAAGGAGGTATGGTGTGTTATTCCGAATTGTGGAAGTCTTGAACGACAGACCTCCACCGATCAGCAAGGGATAGCATATCCTAACTTTACAGGAGAACAGGAAACATTTAATTTTCTGTAATGGAAATTTATTAGTTCTTATATTCCTCCTCCCCGCATTCTGACAACTTTCATTATTTTCAATGTAGCCTTGTCACCTAAAACAGGATCCATCTTGGAGAAATGAGGCAATACGGCAATTTTATAGTAGAGCAAAACATATTTTTCGTACCTTGTCCTAAAACTGCTGAGATAATAATGTTGAGTCATTTATAATTCAGACCGAAATAGAAAGTACATTTCTGCTGAAGTCATTGAAACTCCTATTCAGTGGGCTGATTTGCATAATTACTTAGGATAAACTGTTGCAGAATTCACTCCTCACATATTGATAATACTTTGTAGAGCTTTCCAAGGAAATAGATTTGGTAGCAAAAAGCCCTAGGCTTAATCCAATAATAAAAGTGCAAGTCCTGATATGGACGATGGCTTACAGAAATAGGCATTGACTTTACAGACCTCAAAAATAAAGACTTCCCTGGGGCCGGGTGCTGTAAATCTTGGCCGCCTCTTTATGTTAGGCTCTGTGGTAATGAAGTGCAGTTTAGAACTGAAAAGATCTCTGCCACTGAATGTCAGGTGATTTAAGTAAAATATAGAAAATTATAGCTGAAAATGCAAGTATAAAAAAGTTATTTTGTCTTGTCGAAATTGGTTCCCAGATCCAGAACTAGGAGCGGCTGCAGTCACAGCCAAGGCATATTGGAAGGGCCAAGCATCCTTATCTAGAATAGAGAAAAATAATGGCATTTGTAGCATATGTATATTTAAAGGAGACCTAGCTGAAGTCCCTGTAGTGTCTAATAGGTGAATTAAAAATGATTATGCTAAGAAGAGATTGCTTAAAGGAGTTCAGAGCTGAACCCGGACGTATCCCCTTCTTCACTCATTTAGCAAGAAATGCTCCCCCTTGACCTGCATCGCGCAGCACAAGATCTGTTTTCTCTACTGCTGGTGACGGACCAGGCTTCACGTGAGTATGCTAGTCAGAGACTTCCACTTAGTAGTGATCCCGAGTAGTGACGGCACTGGCACAAATGGCCAGTCTATAGTGCTGCCCTAGGCTGTTTTAGAGCCTAGGGCAGTGCTATAGATCACCCATTTGTGCCCGTGACATCACCAGGATCACTGCTAGGCGGAAGCCTCGGCCTAGAACAGTAAGAATGTAAACAAAACGGACCTTCCACTGCGTGATGCAGTACAGGGCAAGAGGGAGCATTAGACTCATAGATGCACACTGTGTGCATTGGTTAGTCCTAGACACTCTCTGCTTGTCCAGTTCTGCTTTTGGATGGGCCACCACTGCTCACATGAGCAGTTCTGTCCAATCCAAAGGCAACAGAAAATGTCTTGGACTACCAAATATGCAATGTTCATCAGCTAGTCTGAGAAGCGGTGCGGCCATCTTAGGTGGCAGTAGAGGAGCTGAAGAATAGACTGATCTGCAGCTGAAAAGATGAAAGGAGGGCGCCAGGTAAGTGTTCAAATTATTCCCCAGTTAATGTGATTTTTTAATGATAAATGCAACAGTACAAAAATGTTCTGAGCAAGTTCCATCAACTAGGGGGTCATCTGGTCTACTTTAGTAGTGTCTGTAATTTATGCTCAAGTCTTTAAATATTTGGACTAATCCCAGCCATCAAGTATCCACTTCTCTAATGAAAGCCATCTTACCATTGCCAAAGGACTAGTCCCTTAAACTAGTACCATGAGAGGTTAGAACTGTTCACTCATGAAATGTTTTTTGCAGCTTTTCTGTCTTGAATAATAAAGAGTCAGGAGATCTTCAAAGCCTTGGTTACATCAGAGAACATAATTATCCATCTCCATAAACCACCTTGTTACCATTGTACACATAGTAAACGCTCCTATTGATTTCTGGGTAGAATATATGCAAATTATCATGTCTAAATGTTTTAATCAGATACAATGCCGTTCAAATTTTGACCACTACAGCAGATCACCCGTTCCAGTACCTTGGGTAAACAATTAAAATTTTCCTGGGGAAAATTATGGCCAGCCTGGCTTTTCCTCTACAGCGGCAAAATGGTGGTCACTGAGATGAATGGCTGTCCATATAATATGAGAATTGCTTGAGTCCACCAAACCAATTTCAATCCTACAGGTCCCCTCTATGATGTCTGTATGGCCTATTCAAGTATATGGACAGCAGATGTCTTTTTTAGACAACTCTTTTAACAAGCATAATCAAGACATGGGAGAAACTATCTCCAAACACCCAACTTGTCTTGGCAGCAAACTGATTGGAATCAATCAGCCTTATCTACCGTAATACTTATTATTGGCCACAGTGACAACCACTGCAGTATGCTGTATGTCACTCAGTGACAGAAGTCTGGGAGACCATACAAAAGAAAATAGGAAAGCTTTAGGTGTAGCCATTCTGAAGATAATCATTCCTTTAGGCTCCAAGACTAAACATCAGATGGACCCACAAATGGGATTTATTATTCTTAGTCTGGAAAAATATGCTGTCATAACATGCTTAATGATGCTATATTATACAATTACAAGTCTAGTCTACCATCCATTTCAGTTATTGATTTGATAGTCCACTGGGGTGTCTGAAGAGCATTGGGCTAAAACAGATTGTTACTTAGTCGGCTAATATTTCTCCCAGCAGGGAACTATATCTTGAGATAGTATTCTTCACTGATTAACTGATTCACTTGTAAACTCATTAGGGAGGAATTTATCATTCCCCCACTTTTCTGGCATAAAAAAGGCACAAACCTCTTGTTTGTGACTGTTTAAACACCATTGTGCCTAAATGTAAGTGCAAGCAGTGTTTCTATGCCACACTCGCCACTTTCCCGAGAAGGAAGCATGGTGAGTGTGGAGACTCTGGGCAGGGCAGAAGGCCCGGTGTATTTATCTTCTTTAATAATAGTATTTTGGTGTAAAAGAAGATTGAAATCTATGCCAGCTATGAGCAGGCATACATGTCACTTTAGGGGCAGACACTGCTGGAGGACTGCTATTGTACTTAGCTCCCCATTATTGTACATCCACGCTCGGTTCAGTCAAACATGCCTTTCTTTCAATGTAAGGGGAAAATAAGCCTCTGCCATTACCTCTGAAAATGGCTTATCTCCCATGGGAAAAATTAATAGGGCATACTGAAATCCAACAGACTCGATCATTCTTTCTTCCAACATCTGCCATGAGAGGACAGTTGAGAGACCCCTATTCCCATTATAAAGTCATTGGATTTCTCCAAAATTGTCGCATTTGCCGACTTTAATCTATTGTATGTGGCCAGGTTCCAAATGCTAAATCTGTACCAGGGCCCCTCATTTACCATGTGCCATTCATATTACTGGTGTATTGTAATATGACCCAGGGGAGTAGCTATAGGGGAAGCAGCTGCTTTGGGGCCCATCCAGGAGTACTACAAGATTTTATTGTCAGGGCCCCCTCAACAGTATTTTAAAATAACATCATATATAGTGATGAGCGGCAGGGGTCATATTCAAATTCGCAATATTTTGCGAATATTTTGTAGAATATTCGTCGAATATTCGAATATTCGTTATATTCTACGAATTTTCGGATTCGAATTTTTTATTGCGAATTTTTCAACGTACAACTATTAGACAAAAAAGATTATAGCACTATATTAGCTAAATTGCTCTATATTAGTTTTTTTCGAATATTCGCTATATTGCTATAACTTTGTTTTTTCGAATATTCGTAATATTCTAAAACAAGAATATATAGCAATATAGCGAATATTCGAAAAAAACGAATATAGAGCAATTTAGCTAATATGGTGCTATAATCTTCTTTGTCTAATAGTTGTAATTTTTTTCTCATCTGAAGTTCAGATTGGAAAAAAATTACAACTATAAAAAAAAGATTATAGCACTATATTAGCTAAATTGCTCTATATTCGTTTTTTTAGAATATTCGCTATATTGCTATAACTTTGTTTTTTCGAATATTCGTAATATTCTAAAACAAGAATATATAGCAATATAGCGAATATTCGAAAAAAACGAATATAGAGCAAAATTCGCAAACACTACTACTCCTAAAGTCAAGTATATTGCAGCCTTCTTATTGGCCCAGAGGGATCATGTGTACAGATTTAAAAAAATAAATCAAAAAAAAAAAAAGGGAAAAAAAAATATTTGAATATTTGAAATTACGATAATATATAACTATATTCAAAATATTCGCGAATTTTCGAAGTACCTATATTTGCGATAAAAATTTGAAATTCGAATATTCGTGATTAACACTTATCATATACAGCGACACTCTAGAAAACAGATGGAGCGGCTGCTGGGCCTCTTCTGAGAGACCGATCTTGACTAGCCACAAGAGTGGGGGTTGTGAAGAAGTTGCTGGGGGAGCCACAGTTCAAAACTTTGCCTTGGGGCCCAGTCATTTGTAGTTACACTACTGATATGACCTTTGTGCTGTCACATACACCATGAACTGGGTGCAACTGATACAGATGTGTTTTTACTTACCTTTCCTTTTGGCTCAACATATCCTGAGATAAATGGTGCTCAATGACCAGGGTTAGAAAAAAATCTTGCTTCTTTTACTCTGCTAGAAGCTCTTTATGTTATACGTTACCATCCGCAGATGGTGATTTATGTTGCAGCTTGTTGAGGGTTTTACTAGCATGCCATGATAACGTACTGAATATGTATCGTGAGAAATTGGAATCTTTAACAAAATTGTCAGAAAGTTAGTGAACACATCTGTACCTCTGCCATCCCCCCTAAAACTTTCCTTCCCATATTGACCTTTAGATTTCTTCTTGCCCATCAGCTACGATACAAAATTGTAACACTGTAGCATATTTTGAAGGGCTACTATGGGATTTTAAAGTCTTTAAAGATAATTTCAAATAAAACATTTATTTCTACAAAATTGTACTTATGTTCTCTATGGCACAATACAGCAAAACATATTGTGCTAAACTGGGAAATGATTGCAGAGGTTGTCAGACTGCTATGCTGTGTAACAATGAAATACCCTACAGCAAAACTATATTTCTAAAATTCAGACTTTACTATCCAAAAATCAAAACCACTGCAAACATATTTCCTGCAGGAATCTGTGAACTACGTTACCATTTAGTTTATAAACTTCCTAACCTGATTTGAAGGCAAGAGAGAGAACAATAGGTTACAGGCTCAGCCTAATAAAATGATGGAGTAAAAGTAAAATAAAATTTGATCTTGTTCAGAATTAATTTAATGTGTTCGGCTAAGTTATGGGTGCAAATACATTTCCTTCTTAGAAAAGTAGAAATAGATTTATAAATTTGTACAAGCCACGTACTTCGACCCACATTTTGTAAAAATTTGAGATGCAACTAAGGCCTCCTGCACACGACCGTTGTGTGCACCCGTGGCCGTTGTGCCGTTTTCCGTTTTTTTTTCACGGACCCATTGACTTTCAATGGGTCCGTGGAAAAATCGGAAAATGCACCGTTTTGCAGCCGAGGCCGTGATCCGTGTATCCTGTCCGTCAAAAAAATATGACCTGTCCTATTTTTTTGACGGACAACGGTTCACGGACCCATTCAAGTCAATGGGTCCGTGAAAGAACACGGATGCACACAAGATTGGCATCCGTGTCCGTGATCCGTGGCCGTAGGTTGCTTTCATACAGACGGATCCGAAGATCCGTCTGCATAAAAGCTTTTTCAGAGGTGAGTTTTCACTTCGTGAAAACTCAGATCCGACAGTATATTCTAACACAGAGGCGTTCCCATGGTGATGGGGACGCTTCAGGTTAGAATATACTGAAAAACTGTGTACATGACTGCCCCCTGCTGCCTGGCAGGTGCTGCCAGGCAGCAGGGGGCAGACCCCCCCCCCCCCCTGTTTTTAACTCATTTGTGGCCAGTGCGGCCGCCCCCCCCCTCCCTCCCCTGTAGTTAACTTCTTGGTAGCCAGCCCCCCCTCCCTCCCCTGTAGTTAACTAATTGGTGGCCAGTGGGCCCCCCCTCCGTCCGCTATAGATAACTCATTGGTGTCCAGTGGGCCCCCCCTCCGTCCGCTATAGATAACTCATTGGTGGCCAGTGGGCCCTCTCCCCTCCCACCCCCTCCTAATTAAAATCGCCCCCCTATCATTGGTGGCAGTGGTGAGTACCGATCGGAGTCCCAGTGTAATCGCTGGGGCTCCGATCGGTAACCATGGCAACCGGGACGCTACTGCAGTCCCGGTTGCCATGGTAGCTTAGCAATTTGTAGAAGCTTTATACTTACCTGAAGAGCAGCGATGTCTGTGACCGGCCGGGAGCTCCTCCTACTGGTAAGTGACAGGTCTGTGCTATAAGCAATGCGCCGCACAGACCTTTCACTTACCAGTAGGAGGAGCTCCCGGCCGGTCACAGACATCGCAGCTCTTCAGGTAAGTATGAAGCTTCTACAAATTGCTAAGCTACCATGGCAACCGGGACTGCAGTAGCGTCCCGGTTGCCATGGTTACCGATCGGAGCCCCAGCGATTACACTGGGACTCCGATCGGTACTCACCACTGCCACCAATGATAGGGGGGCGATTTTAATTAGGAGGGGGAGGGAGGGGGGAGGGCCCACTGGCCACCAACGAGTTATCTACAGCGGAGGGAGGGGGGGCCCACTGGACACCAATGAGTTATCTATAGCGGACGGAGGGGGGGCCCACTGGACACCAATGAGTTATCTATAGCGGACGGAGGGGGGGGCCCACTGGCCACCAACGAGTTAACTACAGGGGAGGGAGGGGGGGCCCACTGGACACCAACGAGTTTACTACAGGGGAGGGAGGGGGGGGCGGCCGCACAGGGGAGGGAGGGGGGGGGGCGGCCGCACTGGCCACCAATGAGTTAACTACAGGGGAGGGAGGGGGGGCGGCCGCACTGGCCACCAATGAGTTAACTACAGGGGAGGGAGGGGGGGCGGCCGCACTGGCCACCAATGAGTTAAAAACAGGGGGGGGGGGGTCTGCCCCCTGCTGCCTGGCAGCACCTGCCAGGCAGCAGGGGGCAGTCATGTACACAGTTTTTCAGTATATTCTAACCTGAAGCGTCCCCATCACCATGGGAACGCCTCTGTGTTAGAATATACTGTCGGATCTGATTTTCACGATGTAGCTCATATCCGACAGTATATTCTAACATAGAGGCGTTCCCATGGTGATGGGGACGCTTCAAGTTAAAATATACCATCGGATTGGAGAAAACTCCAATCCGATGGTATAAAAGAACTCCAGACTTTACATTGAAAGTCAATGGGGACGGATCCGTTTGAAATGGCACCATATTGTGTCAACTTCAAACGGATCCGTCCCTATTGACTTGCATTGTAATTTAGGACGGATCCGTTTGGCTCCGCACGGCCAGGCGGACACCAAAACGACTTTTTTTTCATGTCCGTGGATCCTCCAAAAATCAAGGAAGACCCACGGATGAAAAAACGGTCACGGATCACTGACCCACGGACCCCGTTTTTGCGGACCGTGTAAAAAAACGTTCGTGTGCAGGAGGCCTAAATCTCAAGTTTCATTGATTAAATTTAGCAAATTTTGGAGACAGAATAAAAAACGTGAGAGACTAGAGATAAAAAAAATATGGGTCATCAGAGAGCTCAGAGTGTCATACACACATTTTCAGGCTAATTGAAGCACTCAATTCGGGTAGAATCAATTCGAACCCAAATTAAATTGTGAGTGAATCAGTCACCTATACTTGTAGCAATTATTTGATTTATTTACACTGAGTTCGCTTCTGAGGTAGTTATTCTGTTTATTGTTCCATCACAGAATTCATGCTGTGATGGTACCAAAAAGTCCACATTGACTTACATTGGTGTCAGTTTGGTTCCATCATGGTGCCATTAATTTACTGCAAAAATGAACGTTACACACTAAACTATTTTTTTTTATAAAATCTGATAAGATCTGTGATGAAGACTTCAAATGGAACCCCTAGCTCAGATTTAAACATAGCCTGTATAAAGGTCTGAATTATAATAATGACAAAACAATTCATTGGCCTTCATCACAAAAGGGCAGAGTTAGGACTAGGGATGGGAAGCCACCTAGGGCACCATTGAGGACTGAAAAAAATACAAAGCAATACTCTTTAAATATCTTTGTACAACCAACTGGAGTACAGGGAAGAAGATGGGGTTGAAGGAAGTAAGAGGTATGTAAGAGACGTAGCTAAAGACTCATGGACTCTAGTGCAAGAGTTCAGCTTGGGGCAGGGAAGCACATAGCTTTTGTCCCCCCCCCCCTTCCCCCCTTAGCAAATTCTTGACCTAACCCCTTTCCTCCAGCCAGAGGTGTAACTTGACCTGCATGCACTTTCTATAATACTGGTGTTTTCTTATGTGGTCTTTGGCCCCCCTCAGGCTCCTGGGTCTGGTAATGACTGCTTCCTCTGCATGCAGCTATGCCCCTGAGTATGTATTTTAAGTAAGCACAAAATTAATTAAAATAGTGATTACAATGATTAATAGTGATTGTCCATCTGACATCCCTTTACTTCAGGGACTAAGGATGATGGGACACATTCTGAAACCTATCCTTGAGTGGCATGAGAGTTTCCACCACCCATTCCCCGTCCAGTCCTTCCAGCTGTTCACATCAGGTAATATTTAAGCCACTTCACCAGCAATATAACAATGTTTTATGAATATCAGAAAAAGTAGATATAAAGCTTTTACTAATATTTACTGCTAAAGGCGAGACACTGCAAACTAAAAGAAATTGATCGGTTTATCCGATATAGCTATAGGGATAGGAGCATAAGCAGCCTCTAGTTATCTAGCAATGCTTATGTCTTAATTGAATGAATTATCTGAGATCAAGACACAGCACGTTTTTAGTCATCATCTACTCCATCCTTACGCCTCATGTTTTTGCTGAATAGATGAAAACACAGTAAAAGGCAAGTGCACTTGTACTGGATTTCAGCACAATAGTAATAAGTTCAATCAGTTCTGGTCTTATGGTTGTGCAGCCTGAGAACCTAAGCGGGCCTCACATCCAAGATTTGTCACCCTCACAAATATTAAAGGGGTTGTCCAGCTTTTTTACTTTTTAAATGGTTAACTTTTACGTTTATTGAAAAAAATATATACTCACCTGCTCCCTGCCGCGCTGTTCTGAACTGAGTGTTGAGGAGCAGGTGAGTATGTTGTTGTTTTTTTTAAATGCCCACAAAGCTGAACAACCCTTCTAATATTAAGTAGACTATAATTTAGACATTGTATAGTACTGTGATTATTTCATGTAGGGAGCTGTTGTTTGATCACTGTATGTTTCCCTTATACTGTAGGGAGGCATTGTGGAGAACTGGTACTTAGTCACTGTGTATGGTAGTGACTTGTCTGTACACTATGCTGATGGTACCGTGTGGAGGGGGTGCCAATAGAAGGAATCATATGGGGCTCTATTAAACGTAACAGCAGCAACCTCAAGAAAAAATTCAACTTCAGTAGTGAGCAGGTTATAATAGAGCGTCGGAAGTAACACTTTGAATGTAGCCAGAAGCACAGCTCTGTATAAAGTGTAGTGGCCATGCTCGGTTACATTAACTTGAATGAGAGCTGAGCTGCAGTAACCCGGCATGACCGCTACACTTTGAACTGAGCTGTTCTTCCTCCATTCAAAGTGTTAGTTCCAGCATCAGAGGCTGCAGGGAACAGCTGATCTGTGGAGGTTCCAGGTTTTGGACACCCCACTGATGTGATTTTCTTTACCTATCCAGGGGATAGGTCATCAATTTATGGAACCTGAAAAACAAAACCCCTTGAAGTACAAAGGAATATTCTATGTACATCTAATTATGATACAGTAGGGGGGGGGGGAGTATTTTTCAAGGTTGAAACTCAACTTTTTTATAGCTCATGTGTTAAGTGGAAGCAATGGGTTGATGCAGAAATTGTATTGGATTTTTATAGTGAAATGGCACAAAAAGTTAGGAATTAAAGGAACCCTGATATAGTATATATCACAGATAATCAATGGGCTTCTTCTAGGAACTCAGTGAATAAAGGGATATGAAGAATCCCTCAAATACAATTACACATTGTTTATTTCATTCTGTTTGTATTATACAAAGTAAGACCTCTTAGACACGATAGTGAGCTACGGACATGTGCTGTCCATGCTCTCCATGGACTGCTCATGCATCCATTGACTTTGATGTGTGTATTTCCACATCAGTGGCTTTCCATGTACCGTGAGTCTGTGGTGACACCAAAGAAGCATGTAGTGCCCTGGAGCAGGGGTGCTTTGAAGTCTGGGCATTTTGGGACATTTGCCTCTATTCCCTCTGTGCAAAGTCATCAACTCTTTACTTTATTGCACTTTAAATGGTTGACTTGCACTGATGTATACTGTTTAATACTGTGTAACTTCATTTTATGTTTTTTGTGATATATATCCTGTTCCTTTGCACTGTATTTGCATGGCACTGTGTAAAGCATTAATGAATACTGAGTGACTTTTGGGACTTTCTAGCTAATAATGAGAAGCTAAACATTTTTCATAGTTACCATAAGGGTTAAAGGCAGGGACAGGGACAAGCCTCCCTAACATCACAGGTGATGCTAGGGAGGCTCGTCCCCATTATTACCTGCCATTGGCTCTCCCCCCCAAAAAACGGATGTTTTCATTCGTGCATGGGGAGAAGCTGCAGCGGCGGTGCGGGGATCAGGAGCGGCGCAGGGAGCGGTGAGCCAGGTAATTATATTTATTGTGAGGGGCCCAGCATATGGTGGAGCTTTTTATAGTCTTGGATAACCCCTTTAATGAAATTAAAATCACACCAGCATTTAACCAATTTAACCCATTAAGATGACACAATTATTGGTATTAGGCTAGGAACACATCAAGTTTTTGCTGTCCGTTTAACATATATGCTGGAAAAAAAGAATACATACTACATTAACGTATACTTTTTTTTTTTTACAATGGAACTCTATGGTGAACAGATGTCACTGTATGACATCAGTCTAAGGCATCTGTTACATGTACGTTTTTTTTTGCACACGTTAAATGGGTGTCAAAAATGTGATATGGACCCAGCCACCCAGGGAGGTAAAATTTACCATTTAGAAAATCACTACTTTATGGAAAAATGTAATTAAAAATATTTGAAATGGTTCCAACCTTGGTGGAGTGGCTAAAAAGTCTGGGTTGTGTCATACTGTTGTAATATGCACATGGAAAAGATTACCCTTAAGTCAACTGCACACAAGTGCACCAAAATCCCCAATTTCTAACAGCGATTTACGGTGCATATTTGATGCAGTTACGCGACAGATCTTAACCTTTAATGATCTGTAAATCTACACGGCAAGTTAATTTCCACAAAAAAAAATCTGTACATGTGTGTACTGTACATGAGGTTTGTGTAGTCTCATACACTTTGCTGCTACTGTACTTCACATATTCTGCAATGTGTGCCTAAGGGTAGCTGCACACAGTGAAGATTACATGTGTTTTTTTCTGTGCATATTACATGCAAAAAATAATAATATTAATTTTTTTCTTAGAGTGTTGAGTGGTTTTCCCCATCGACTTCAATGGGGTTGTTAACATAAACAGAAAAACTTCACAAAAATCTGCATAAAAACCAAACCAAAACCGCAAATGATAGTACGAATTTATGTTCTTTTTTTTGTATGGTTTTGGTGCAGATTTCATGTGGATTTTCTGCACATAAATCTGCACCGAGAGCAGCCACCCTGATAATTTTGAAAAGTTATGGGGTAACTAGTAGAGATGAGCAAATTTCATATTTTGAAATTCGTTCACACTTCGTTTGGTGGTAAATGGTGATTGCGTTATGGATTCCGTTACCATGGACCGTAACGCAATTCTATGATGGAATGAATAACGGAATGCTATTAGAGGCATTCCGTTATTCATTTTGTCATAATAGAAGTCTATGGGCTGCAAAACGGATCCGTCCTGATTCCGTTATGCAAGGGAGTCCTCTCCTGAATAACGGAAACCGGACAAATCCATTATACAGGCCATAAATCTCTAAAGGCATTCCATTATGCATTCCATCATAGAATTGCGTTATGATCAGTGGTAATGGAATCCATAACGCAATTCAACTTTTACCACCAAACAAAGTGTGAATGAATTTCATAAGCGGAAATTCGTTCATCTCTAGTAACTATCCAAGAAAGTAAAAGTTGATTAAAAATGTATAAAAGAAAGAATGTGAATAAGGGACTGTGTAATTACAGTCCGTGTAAAGCACTAAGGAAAATGTCAGCATGAAATAAGCAATGGGAAATAAATAAATACATTCACTAAAATTGAAATGTAATAAAAAAGATAAAATAGTCAAATAAAACCTTGATTAGTTTGAATCCGTGTTTTCTATTAAGTTAAACGTGTAACTTCATTTACTGGAAATAACCTTTCGCTATTAATTTTAAAATGCAGGGCTGCAATTTAGCAAAGAACATTTACTTTTACTATAAATGTTCAACTTCGTGGACCCGAATGAAATGTTTTCTTTACTCAGGCTAATTGCATGTTTGCATTTATAGTTTACTTGTTTCTTTGAATTAGTTAATGGCAATATTTGTCAAATCCCACGAAAAATAATATTATCCCAGCTGTTTGCTCCGCTTTTCTCCTGCTTAATATTTATTTTGCTTTCCTTTTGTTCCTCTTTTCCCTGTAGTATGTGTCATTAGACCTGTTAGCTCTTTTGTTCTGATTTTAGCATGCCAGATCAATTACAATCCAGCAGATGTGAGTAAACAAAAAGCGAAAAGCAAATAACTTAATTTTATATAGGACAGAAAAAAGTGAAATGGTCCATTGTAAAGCACAGCTGTTCGGGAGCTTAGTAGAAAAATTTTGACTTTGAATTAAAGTTTGGTGCTTCTCTATAGTTTACAGGAGTCAGGGGTACACTGTATGTTACCTTGGCCATACTTCTGTTGGATGGTGCCCTATGTCAGTGGTCCCCAACCTTTTTTGCACCAAGGACTAGTTTCATGCAAGACAATTTTCCCAGGGACCGGGTGGGGGGAAAGGGGGTGGGTGTTATGGGGGCGGGGCTTAGGCGGCGGGCGTGGCTTACTTCTTTTTTTTTTACGGCGCTCACCCCCATCAATTTTTGGGATATTTTAATAGTTTGGACTTTTCAGATGTGGCGATATGTAATATGTTAATTTATTTACTGTTTATATATTTTATATGTAAAATTAGTAAAGGGGGTGATTTATACTTAATATTTAGGTGGGTTTTATTTCACTTTTTTTTTTTACTTTTTATTTAATAACTATTTCAACCCTTAGGGACTAGAACAGAGGTGGGCAAACTTTTTGACTTGTGGGCCACAATGGGTTCATATATTGGACCTGGGGGCCGGACAAAGAGTAGATTGATGGGGCGTTTGTGTGAATGAATATAAATTAAATTTACATTTTGTAACATTAAAGGTTTAGTTTAATTCAAGGTAGAAAAGCATAAAAAGAGTTATTGTACAAAACTTTTATGCAATGTATTTCTTTCATAACATAACTCACCTTCAATTTTAGTGGTAACAGTGTTTTTGGTCTCCTTTTTTGCTAAGGCATCAAAGTCTGGAGTTAGTTTTGTTGTTGCAATTCGCAGAATAGATACTGTGCCAGTATATACGGCCCCATAGTGCCCCCCATAATGTGCCAGTATATAGGGCCCCCATGGTGCTTCCCCTCTTCTCCATAGTGCCCTCCATAATGTGCCAGTATATAGGGCCCCCATAGTGCTTCCCCTCTTCTCCATAGTGCCTCCCATAATGTGCCAGTATATAGGGCCCCCATAGTGCTTCCCCTCTTCTCCATAGTGCCCCCCATATTGTGCCAGTATAGAGTACCCCCATAGTGCTTCCCCTCTTCTCCATTGTAATATATGTATGGGGGCACAACTGGGACCATAATAAATGTGTGGGGGCACAACTGGGGCCATAATATATGTATAGGGACACATCTGGGGTCATAGTATATGTATGAGGGCACAACTGTGTCCATAATATAAAGATGGGGGCACAACTGGGGCCATAGTATATGGGGGGATTTTAATTAGGAGGGAGGGAGAGGGGAGGCCGCACTGGCCACCAATGAATGTAATACAGGGGAGGGAGGGGGGCCGCACTGGCCACCAATGAATTTAAAACTGGGGAGGGAGGGAGGGGGGTCTGCCCCCTCCTGCCTGGCAGCACCTGATCTCTTACAGGGGGCTATGATATGCACAATTAACCTCTCAGGTGCGGCACATGAGGGGTTAATTGTGCGGATCACAGCCCCCTGTAAGAGATTGGGTGCTGCCAGGCAGCAGGGGGCAGTCATGTACACAGTTCTTAGTATATTCTAACTTGAAGCGTCCTTATCACCATGGGAACGCCTCTGTGGGCGTGGCTTACTTTTTTTTTTTTTTACGGCGCTCACCCCCATCAATTTTTGGGATATTTTAATAGTTTGGACTTTTCAGATGTGGTGATATGTAATATGTTAATTTGTTTATTGTTTATATATTTTATATGTAAAATTAGTAAAGGGGGTGATTTATACTTAATATTTAGGTGGTTTTTTTTTTCACTTTTTTTTTCACTTTTTATTTAATAACTATTTCCCCCTTAGGGACTAGAACAGAGGTGGGCAAACTTTTTGACTTGTGGGCCACAATGGGTTCACATATTGGACCTGGGGGCCGGACAAAGAGTAGCTGGATGGGGCGTTTGTGTGAATGAATATAAATTTAATTAAAATTTTGTAACATTAAAGGTTTAGTTTAATTCAAGGTAGAAAAGCATAAAAAGAGTTATTGTACAAAACTTTTATGCAATGTATTTCTTTCATAACATAACTCACCTTCAATTTTAGTGGTAACAGTGTTTTTGGTCTCCTTTTTTGCTAAGGCATCAAAGTCTGGAGTTAGTTTTGTTGTTGCAATTCGCAGAATAGATACTGTGCCAGTATATAGGGCCCCCATAGTGCCCCCATAATGTGCCAGTATATAGGGCCCCCATAGTGCTTCCCCTCTTCTCCATAGTGCCCCCCATATTGTGCCAGTATAGAGTACCCCCATAGTGCTTCCCCTATTCTCCATTGTGCCCCCAAATTGTGCCAGTATATAGGGCCCCCATAGTGCTTCCCCTCTTCTCCATATTGCCCCCCCCCCATATTTTGGCAGTATATAGGGCCCCCATAGTGCTTCCCCTCTTCTCCATAGTGGCCCCCATAGTGCTTCCCCTCTTTACCATAGTACCAATCCATATTGTGCCAGTATATAGGGCCCCCACCCCCCTTCTTGCCACAGTATACTATAAATAATAAAAACAATAAACACATATACTTACCTTATGCTGCTGCCTGTGTCCCACTCTGTACAGCTCAGGCGGCGGGATGACGTTATCGCGCTGCTTGCACCGGCCTCTGATAGGCTACAGGCACTAGGCCTGTAGCTTATCAGTGGAACGGGCAAGGGAGATGTCTCTCCCCTGCTCCTCCGCGCCATTCATCTGTATCGCTGTCCTGAGGACGGCAATACAGATGAATATGGAGATGAGCACTTCCACAATGGAAGCGCTCATCTCCACTCCTGCTCCCTCTGAACAGCTCTGCAGGCTGGATAAAAAAGTCTGTTGGGCCGTATACGGCCCGCAGGCTGTAGTTTGCCCATCACTGGGCTAGAACCTGGGAACATTTGTCCTATTCACCCTGACAGAGCTCTATTAGGGTGAATAGGACTTTACACTGTCCCTGCTGCCCTTTGCATAGTACACACAGCAGCAGGGAGATTACCATGGCAGCCAGAGCTTCAGTAGCATCCTGGCTGCCATGGTAACCAATAGGAGCACCAGGATTACACTGCTGGGGCTCCGATCAGAAGCTGCTACTGCCACCAATGAGAAGGAGGGGAGGAGACCCTGTGGCCACTGCCACCAATGATTTTAATACTGGGGGTGCACTGTGCCACCAATGATAATTAACCTTTAATACAGATACAGGAGGCTGGTGTTTTCATTGTTTGCCGGCAGCAGAGTGCTTATCTGCCGTCATCAAATTAATATTTTTAAATATGTTGAAGGACGTAAGTGTGAAAGCAGGATGAGACTACACAGAGTTTATTTGTAGTCTGTTACCATGGAGACACTAAAGTCAACATAAAAGCTGTGAACTGAAAACAGTAGATTTTAAATAAAGACTAAGATGCTTCATTTTTTATTAAAGCATTCCAGTAATAAAAAGGGTTGCATAATCATATCTAGGGGTTATTACTCATAAAAGTATATCAGTATATCTACTTCTAGAAATCTCCATGAACTTAATTTATACATTCAAATTGTTTTGTAATTTGTACTTTTTTGTCAATTAACGTTATTTTACTAATTTCAGCTGCGAACTGTATCTCAGACCTTGCAGATATACCCTATGTGATAGCATGCAGCAGCTCTGCTTTATCTTTACTCATGTTACAGGAGGTTGAATAGACTGAAGAACTTTCTCCCTCTAAATTTCTTAATTAATGGCTCATTGGTACATAGCGATTAGCAGTGAGAGTCTAGGCGAATTTTCAGGTCACAGCAAAAAGTAGTTAAGGATTTATTTCTTACTCTTTCCTCTGTAATTTTCCACAAACCATAAACGTTCCAACATTTGGCAAGAATTGATGCTGCCCTTAATGGGCACTTATGGCATTCAGCAAATGAAGTATTTTAGCATTGCAGCATGCATAAAGCATATTAATTGCTAGCAACATTTTTTTCTCCTTATTCAAGCAGAGGCAATGTATTATGGTGGTTTTGTGTTGACAATATAAGTACATTGACACGTAAAGTCAAGGAGGTTACTAGTGATGAATCTCTAGGTTTATAATTGAGCCTTAACCACTTCATAACTAAGCAAAACATGTCTTCCTTTTACAGCAACGCATTTTGAGGTTATTGGCTCATGCATGATGTTGGTGCATTTCTCTTAAGTATGGTAACTCCAAAAATGTATGACTCAAGAATAAGGATACCAATGTTTAGAGGTAGTCTTGAGCAAAGCATTCGAAGCAGAATTTGAGTCGAAGTTTAGCAAAACTTAGATTCGCAACGAATCCTAATTTTCTTGCGCTTCATGGTAACCAATCAGTTTTTCCTAAAATGACAGCTACAGGTGTTACAAACTGAAAGTAAGAAGCCCAGGAACACAAGATCATCCATAATGCTGTGCAGCCAGCCAATCCGCAGATAGCCATCCCCTATATTATTACAGCCCTAAAAACCCTCATCCCGTAAGTCTCCGCCATTGTCCTGTGAGCTGAGCACAGGGAGAGATGTGGAAAGCGCTCATGCGCTAGGGACAGTGTTGCTGAAAATGATTAATAGAAGAATATTGGAGAGGGAGAGTGCAGAAGGAGTGCAGGAAGACTGCAGGGAGAGTGCAGGGAGACTTAAACCTCATTCACATGTCAATGTTTTGGTCAGAGATTTCCATCAGTGATTATGAGCCAAAACCAGGATTGGAGCCTCCACAGACATAAGGTATAAGGGAAAGATCTGCACCTGTTTGATTAGAGCCGCACCTGGTTTAGGCTCACAATCACTGATGGAAATCACTGACCAAAACACTGAGGTGTGAATGAGGCATTATGCTGCATCAGTTTTATTTTTTATTCCTATATTTACTCAATCCTACATCAGCTGTAAATGTAATTCAATACCAATAAGATGGAAGCCTTTATTATTCTAGTGCCAGCGTGCCAACCAATACCATCAAGTTTGCACCCCTTAGGGGGACCAGGTCTTAATGATGATCATCCTCATCTTTTGCTGGCTTTACTTCTTCCAAATCATCCTTCAAAGTCTCCATGTCCTAGAAAAGTCAACAAGATGCAGAGAGAGGAGGAGCCGGATGTTCCTGATGACATATTCTCATCTATATTAAATGATTGGTGGAAAAGGAGGAAAAGCAGAAGGGCTCCCACCTGCAGGGCAGAAGAGCGCTGGGGTTGGAGAAGTGGGTATGCCAGAGCTGATTAATATTCAGTGTTTACTGTCAAACAACCTACAGGAGATTGCAGGCCAGAACAGCAATATGCATATTGTCCCCCACCTAACCAGCCAAACCCAATACCAGCAACAGCCCCTCTTTAAAGGTGCCACATGGCCTTTAACATTGAAGAAGGACTATCCAGTGTGGTCTTCATTATTACATGAAAGGCATCTGTGGCCTGGGGATACCTGATGTATAGCGATTTGCGACAAATTAATTCACAACAAATCAAATTCCCTGGCTAACCGGCGAAGTTGCAAAATCAAATTTTTCAAAACTTCGCTCATCTCTAAACAAAGGTTTACCTTGATGCTCTTGGTCTCCAATGCAAAATCAATAACATATATGTGCCATTCATAATACTGCCTATCAGGCAAAGGAACCTTTTGACTCCCTCAGGCAACAGGTCCAGTTGCAACTGCTGTCTTTGCAAACCTTATATTTGCTCATCTGCCCATGTTTATTTGAAATCCTTTTACTCCAAAATTGCATTATCTAGCCTTTATTCCCTTGCCATAAAAAGTATTACATTCATTATAATTGTTGGAATTATGGATACCCATTATGAAATACCTTGCGGGGAGTCTAAAGATGAGTCAAATTTATTACAGTGGCTCACACTCTATATTAAGTTTGGTGCTTCTTAAGACATGTTAGGCACTTTTGTGCAAAAGCCCCAATAGACATTCCCGGGTTCAGTCTCCTCCCCGAGTCTGTGTAGAGTTGGTGTGCAAAGTGGGGCCTAAGTGGAACTTCCCTCTATGCCATTCATTCACAGTGCAGAAAGTTATTTCATTGAAGGTTTAGCAGCCATATTGGTCAGTGAAGGATGACTGCCTGTGAAACGTATGCTAGTTTTTAGACTTCAGGGCATTTTGACTAGAGATTAAAGCCTCAGGTCCCCCTGGTCATATTGGAAAGAGACAGATGCAAGTCTGCTTAAAGACTACACTTCTCAGTGGTTATTGTAGAACCGTATTGTGAGAGGATATTGCCTTTAGGAATATAGTGCATCACCAAGGCAAGACAAAATGGGAGCACAGTAATCACTAAAGAGGGTACCTGGATGTGGCAAGTGGAGTTCACTTTTTTACGGAAACCATTGATAAGTACTGCACTTATTGTTAACAGTATGTGTGTGCATAAACCCTACCAATTACATGGGGCATCCCAATTGCCAGACAGAAGACCACCAAACCAGGGTATGCCTCAATGGGAAGAAAGGGTGTGCTCTCCTGTTACTGTGTGTGCTCAGCCCAGAGTGTGCTGGAGAAGGATCACAACCATGAGTAACTACTACCACTGTCCTCCTACCACCACCACGCTTACCTTCTCCACCTCACACCTCCGCTGCAGGCCGCCGTTCAAAACACATTCCCATCTCTAGTTATGGAGGAGGAGCACCATTTCACTCTTCACGATAGGAAGCAAAACTCCCCAAAACTAACTGGGAAGTTATATTGTAACTCTGACTGGGGACAAGGATTCATGTTAGTGATTTCAAGTTGTGTTCAGTGCAGCAGCATAGGATGGTGTTATATTAAAGAGGTTTTCTGGGATTTTACTACTGATGACCAATCCTCAGGATAGGTCAACAGTATCTTATTGGTGGGGGTCCGACACCCGGGAACCCCTCAGATCAGCTGTTTTGAGAAGGCATTGATGCTTCTGTGAGGCCTTCTCAGTGCTTACCAAGCACAGCGCCGTACATTGTATAGCGGCTGTACTTGGTACTTGGGGCTGAGCGTGATACCAAGCAAAGCCGCTATAGAATGTAAGGCGCTGTGCTTGGTAAGCACGGAGAAGGCCGCTGTGTTCACATGAGCACCAGTGCCCTCTCAAAACAGTTAATCGTGGGGGTCCCGAGTGTCGGACCCCACCGATCAGTTACTGATGACCTATCCTGAGGATAGATCATCAGTAGTAAAATCCTGGAAAAACCCCTTTAATAATATGAGTAAGAAAAATTAGACTTCCTGATCTTTTGTAGGAAGAAATTAACTTTACGTTTTTTTTTCCTTCAGAGTCATGCAGCTTAAATAACTTTCAGTATTGATTGCTGCTTTCTGCTGCTGATGAGATGGTAATCTTGGAAGCTATTAAATTGCAACGCCTGGCACTATAGACAAACGATCAGCTCATTAAGATATGGACTTTTCTTATGTAATGCCACAACAACAGCTTATACTTATACTTATATATAAGAAGAAATAATAAACGGATATAGATATAAAACTCTCTGCAATTCCTTATTTTCTACTTGACAAAAATACTATGTACATAAATAAATGGCACATATACAGTACATCAACTTGGAGTAGTAGATTTTAAATCTCTTAGACCCAACTATGGAAATGTCAAATACCATGTGTCGGTCCAAAGGGCAGATGAAGTGAAGTTGGTGGCAGTCCTTACGGTGCCTAATCCGTCTTCACACTGGCTCTGGCATCTCCTGCCTGATGGTGGCTGAGGTGGACTGGTAGCAGGGTGCAAGGCAGGAGAGCAGGTGAAGAGCTGGCAGATGATGAAGTCAATGACCAGGCCCGTTTTGTTTCAATAAAAAAGTCTCTCTTTACTGAATTAAAAGAGTTGCAGTACATATATCAGTGATTTTCACAATACTGTATATTGCATAGTAGGCTCTTCCCAATAGTTGTGTATAGGCAGCAGAGATGATGGTAGAAATCCTTCCTGAGTCTTTCTCTAAGTACACTTTGCAAGCTTCCCAAATAACCACAGCATTCAATTCCATTCTCATTAAGACTTTCTGATGGGTGCAGAGCTTACTCCATCTCAAAGTGTGACGGGTGCATGAGGCAATTAACCCCTTCCACATGCAATAAAGTGTTTTGGTATAAACGAGTGTTACCTTACTGTCTTTATCCAGCACGGCCTTGGTTCTCAACCATATATAAATGTCTTATTCGCCTAAGCTTGCTGAAACCACCCTTGGGGGAGATGACCCTATAGGCAAACATGCTATAAAGGTGTATTCAGACATGAGTATGTATGCCATAAAGAAGAATGTTTTGTTACATTCGAAAAGCGTAGCATTTTATGTCTTTTTTCGTATTTAAAGTGCTATAAATAAAGACAAAAAAGTTTTACATGAGTGCCGATGGATTTATTCCGGGATTTAAAGAGGACCTTTCATCGGTCCAAACATTGTGAACTAAGTATCATGACATATACAGCGGTGCCCAGGGATCTCACTGCACTTACTATTATCCCTGGGCGCTGCTCCGTTCTCCCGTTATGTCCTCCGGTATGTTCGGGGACTTGGTTATAGTAGGCGGAGTCTGCCCTTGTTCTCCTGGGCGTCTCCTTCTCCTAGGCTGTAGTGCTGGCCAATTGCAGCGCACAGCTCACAGCCTCGGAGGTTTTATCTCCCAGGCTGTGAGCTCTGCGCAGGTTTGAGATGGTCAGGCACTGTCAATTAAGAGGCAGTGCATGCTTATTCAGCAGCAGGGACAGGCCCTCACAGATGAAGAACTCTTGTTAATGAGATGAACCGATTCACTTATCTCTAATCCCAAGAAATCCGGACTAATCCCAGTTTGTATGTTTTTCTGTCCTGTTCCAGTACTTTTGAATGAAAAATAATAATTTGTTGTGTATATACTATTATTCTTATGCTGCCACCTAGTGGCCAAATTACATTATTAAATGTTATTGCATTGTAGTACATGCAGAAGGAACTGTGGCCACATGACCATAACTGTGTAGGTCCTCAAGCTAGTAAGTTAGCTGTTGTGACTATACAGTATAACTATATGTGCTCTATCCTGTAAGGTCCATATATTGATGCTAAACTAAAATGCTGATGGGGTAGTCTATTCATATCTTGGACTGCCCTAATGACAGAAAATGAAATCTATGTCTGCTATAGATTTGCACTAACATTTTCACAGCCATTTTGGACTTTAGTAATAATACATCTAAAAGACACAAAAACCTACAAAAATGAGCCACAAAAGTACCAAAAATATATTAAAAAAACATTCTATGGTTTACTCAGGTACCTGATTCTACACACTAGTGTATTTACGAGAAAGGTTATGTGTCCCTTTGCTGTATGGTCCATGTTTTTTAATAGTACATCTGTCGGGAACCTTCCTGGTAGGGATGAGCGAACTCGAACTGTATAGTTCGGGTTCGTACCGAATTTTGGGGTGTCCGTGACACGGACCCGAACCCGGACATTTTCGTAAAAGTCCGGGTTCGGGTTCGGTGTTCGTCGCTTTCTTCGCGCTTTTGTGACGCTTTCTTGGCGCTTTTTGAAAGGCTGCAAAGCAGCCAATCAACAAGCGTCATACTACTTGCCCCAAGAGGCCATCACAGCCATGCCTACTATTGGCATGGCTGTGATTGGCCAGAGCACCATGTGACCCAGCCTCTATTTAAGCTGGAGTCACATAGCGCCGCCCGTCACTCTGCTCTGATTAGCGTAGGGAGAGGTTGCGGCTGCGACAGTAGGGCGAGATTAGGCAGATTAACTCCTCCAAAGGACTTGATTAACTGATCGATCTGCAGCTGTGGATCATTGAGCTGCTGATCCTCAATTGCTCACTGTTTTTAGGCTGCACAGACCGTTTGTCAGTCACATTTTTCTGGGGTGATCGGCGGCCATTTTGTGTCTTGTGGTGCGCCAGCACAAGCTGCGACCAAGTGCATTTAACCCTCAATGGTGTGGTTGTTTTTTGGCTAAAGCCTACATCAGGGTGAAGCTGTCACACCAAGTGCATTTAACCAGCAATAGTCTGTTCATTTTTTGGCCATATACTAAATCAGGGGCAAGCTGCGCCTGTCACCAAGTGCATTTAACCCTCAATGGTGTGGTTGTTTTTTGGCTAAAGCCTACATCAGGGTGAAGCTGTCACACCAAGTGCATTTAACCAGCAATAGTCTGTTTATTTTTTGGCCATATCCCAGTCTAATTCTGTCACTAAATCCATACCGGTCACCCAGCGCCTAAATACTAGGCCTCAAATTTATATCCCGCTAAATCTGTCCTTAGTGCTGTAGCTGGGCGAGTTATTTAGTGTCCGTTCAAGCACATTTCTTGTTCTGGGTTGAAATACAATTCCCAATTTAGCAATTTCATAATTTAGTGGTTTCTGCTATATCAGAGCTATTTGAAATCTATCCCTAAAAGGGTATATAATATTCAAGGTGCACATTGGGTCATTCAGAATAACTTCACACACACCCGCTACTGTGTATTTCCAAGTCTAATTCTGTCACTAAACCCATACCTGTCACCCAGCGCCTAAATACTAGGCCTCAAATTTATATCCAGCTAAATCTGTCCTTAGTGCTGTAGCTGGGCGAGTTATTTAGTGTCCGTTCAAGCACATTTCTTGTTCTGGGTTGAAATACAATTCCCAATTTAGCAATTTCATAATTTAGTGGTTTCTGCTATATCAGAGCTATTTGAAATCTATCCCTAAAAGGGTATATAATATTCAAGGTGCACATTGGGTCATTCAGAATAACTTCACACACACCCGCTACTGTGTATTTCCAAGTCTAATTCTGTCACTAAACCCATACCTGTCACGCAGCGCCTAAATACTAGGCCTCAAATTTATATCCAGCTAAATCTGTCCCTAGTGCTGTAGCTGGGCGAGTTATTTAGTGTCCGTTCAAGCACATTTCTTGTTCTGGGTTGAAATACAATTCCCAATTTAGCAATTTCATAATTTAGTGGTTTCTGCTATATCAGAGCTATTTGAAATCTATCCCTAAAAGGGTATATAATATTCAAGGTGCACATTGGGTCATTCAGAATAACTTCACACACACCCGCTACTGTGTATTTCCAAGTCTAATTCTGTCACTAAACCCATACCTGTCACCCAGCGCCTAAATACTAGGCCTCAAATTTATATCCAGCTAAATCTTTCCCTAGTGCTGTAGCTGGGCGAGTTATTTAGTGTCCGTTCAAGCACATTTCTTGTTCTGGGTTGAAATACAATTCCCAATTTAGCAATTTCATAATTTAGTGGTTTCTGCTATATCAGAGCTATTTGAAATCTATCCCTAAAAGGGTATATAATATTCAAGGTGCACATTGGGTCATTCAGAATAACTTCACACACACCCGCTACTGTGTATTTCCAAGTCTAATTCTGTCACTAAACCCATACCTGTCACGCAGCGCCTAAATACTAGGCCTCAAATTTATATCCAGCTAAATCTGTCCCTAGTGCTGTAGCTGGGCGAGTTATTTAGTGTCCGTTCAAGCACATTTCTTGTTCTGGGTTGAAATACAATTCCCAATTTAGCAATTTCATAATTTAGTGGTTTCTGCTATATCAGAGCTATTTGAAATCTATCCCTAAAAGGGTATATAATATTCAAGGTGCACATTGGGTCATTCAGAATAACTTCACACACACCCGCTACTGTGTATTTCCAAGTCTAATTCTGTCACTAAACCCATACCTGTCACCCAGCGCCTAAATACTAGGCCTCAAATTTATATCCAGCTAAATCTGTCCCTAGTGCTGTAGCTGGGCGAGTTATTTAGTGTCCGTTCAAGCACATTTCTTGTTCTGGGTTGAAATACAATTCCCAATTTAGCAATTTCATAATTTAGTGGTTTCTGCTATATCAGAGCTATTTGAAATCTATCCCTAAAAGGGTATATAATATTCAAGGTGCACATTGGGTCATTCAGAATAACTTCACACACACCCGCTACTGTGTATTTCCAAGTCTAATTCTGTCACTAAACCCATACCTGTCACGCAGCGCCTAAATACTAGGCCTCAAATTTATATCCAGCTAAATCTGTCCCTAGTGCTGTAGCTGGGCGAGTTATTTAGTGTCCGTTCAAGCACATTTCTTGTTCTGGGTTGAAATACAATTCCCAATTTAGCAATTTCATAATTTAGTGGTTTCTGCTATATCAGAGCTATTTGAAATCTATCCCTAAAAGGGTATATAATATTCAAGGTGCACATTGGGTCATTCAGAATAACTTCACACACACCCGCTACTGTGTATTTCCAAGTCTAATTCTGTCACTAAACCCATACCTGTCACCCAGCGCCTAAATACTAGGCCTCAAATTTATATCCAGCTAAATCTGTCCTTAGTGCTGTAGCTGGGCGAGTTATTTAGTGTCCGTTCAAGCACATTTCTTGTTCTGGGTTGAAATACAATTCCCAATTTAGCAATTTCATAATTTAGTGGTTTCTGCTATATCAGAGCTATTTGAAATCTATCCCTAAAAGGGTATATAATATTCAAGGTGCACATTGGGTCATTCAGAATAACTTCACACACACCCGCTACTGTGTATTTCCAAGTCTAATTCTGTCACTAAACCCATACCTGTCACCCAGCGCCTAAATACTAGGCCTCAAATTTATATCCAGCTAAATCTGTCCTTAGTGCTGTAGCTGGGCGAGTTATTTAGTGTCCGTTCAAGCACATTTCTTGTTCTGGGTTGAAATACAATTCCCAATTTAGCAATTTCATAATTTAGTGGTTTCTGCTATATCAGAGCTATTTGAAATCTATCCCTAAAAGGGTATATAATATTCAAGGTGCACATTGGGTCATTCAGAATAACTTCACACACACCCGCTACTGTGTATTTCCAAGTCTAATTCTGTCACTAAACCCATACCTGTCACGCAGCGCCTAAATACTAGGCCTCAAATTTATATCCAGCTAAATCTGTCCCTAGTGCTGTAGCTGGGCGAGTTATTTAGTGTCCGTTCAAGCACATTTCTTGTTCTGGGTTGAAATACAATTCCCAATTTAGCAATTTCATAATTTAGTGGTTTCTGCTATATCAGAGCTATTTGAAATCTATCCCTAAAAGGGTATATAATATTCAAGGTGCACATAGGGTCATTCAGAATAACTTCACACACACGCTTCTGTGCATTTCCAAGTCTAATTCTGTCACTAAATCCATACCGGTCACCCAGCGCCTAAATACTAGGCCTCAAATTTATATCCCGCTGAATTTGAATACAATACATTGGGCCAAATAATATATTTGTTGTTGTGGTGAACCATAACAATGAGAAAAACATCTAGTAAGGGACGCGGACGTGGACATGGTCGTGGTGGTGTTAGTGGACCCTCTGGTGCTGGGAGAGGACGTGGCCGTTCTGCCACATCCACACGTCCTAGTGTACCAACTACCTCAGGTCCCAGTAGCCGCCAGAATTTACAGCGATATATGGTGGGGCCCAATGCCGTTCTAAGGATGGTAAGGCCTGAGCAGGTACAGGCATTAGTCAATTGGGTGGCCGACAGTGGATCCAGCACGTTCACATTATCTCCCACCCAGTCTTCTGCAGAAAGCGCACAGATGGCGCCTGAAAACCAACCCCATCAGTCTGTCACATCACCCCCAAGCATACCAGGGAAACTGTCTCAGCCTCAAGTTATGCAGCAGTCTCTTATGCTGTTTGAAGACTCCGCTGGCAGGGTTTCCCAAGGGCATCCACCTAGCCCTTCCCCAGCGGTGAAAGACATAGAATGCACTGACGCACAACCACTTATGTTTCCTGATGATGAGGACATGGGAATACCACCTCAGCATGTCTCTGATGATGACGAAACACAGGTGCCAACTGCTGCGTCTTTCTGCAGTGTGCAGACTGAACAGGAGGTCAGGGATCAAGACTGGGTGGAAGACGATGCAGGGGACGATGAGGTCCTAGACCCCACATGGAATGAAGGTCGTGCCACTGACTTTCACAGTTCGGAGGAAGAGGCAGTGGTGAGACCGAGCCAACAGCGTAGCAAAAGAGGGAGCAGTGGGCAAAAGCAGAACACCCGCCGCCAAGAGACTCCGCCTGCTACTGACCGCCGCCATCTGGGACCGAGCACCCCAAAGGCAGCTTCAAGGAGTTCCCTGGCATGGCACTTCTTCAAACAATGTGCTGACGACAAGACCCGAGTGGTTTGCACGCTGTGCCATCAGAGCCTGAAGCGAGGCATTAACGTTCTGAACCTGAGCACAACCTGCATGACCAGGCACCTGCATGCAAAGCATGAACTGCAGTGGAGTAAACACCTTAAAACCAAGGAAGTCACTCAGGCTCCCCCTGCTACCTCTTCTGCTGCTGCCGCCTCGGCCTATTCTGCTGCTGCCGCCTCGGCCTCTTCCTCCGCCTCTGGAGGAACGTTGGCACCTGCCGCCCAGCAAACAGGGGATGTACCACCAACACCACCACCACCACCACCTCCGTCACCAAGCGTCTCAACCATGTCACACGCCAGCGTTCAGCTCTCCATCTCACAAACATTTGATAGAAAGCGTAAATTCCCACCTAGCCACCCTCGATCCCTGGCCCTGAATGCCAGCATTTCTAAACTATTGGCCTATGAAATGCTGTCATTTAGGCTGGTGGACACAGACAGCTTCAAACAGCTCATGTCGCTTGCTGTCCCACAGTATGTTGTTCCCAGCCGGCACTACTTCTCCAAGAGAGCCGTGCCTTCCCTGCACAACCAAGTATCCCATAAAATCAAGTGTGCACTGCGCAACGCCATCTGTAGCAAGGTCCACCTAACCACAGATACGTGGACCAGTAAGCACGGCCAGGGACGCTATATCTCCCTAACTGCACACTGGGTAAATGTAGTGGCAGCTGGGCCCCAGGCGGAGAGCTGTTTGGCGCACGTCCTTCCGCCGCCAAGGATCGCAGGGCAACATTCTTTGCCTCCTGTTGCCACCTCCTCCTTCTCGGCTTCCTCCTCCTCTTCTTCCACCTGCTCATCCAGTCAGCCACACACCTTCACCACCAACTTCAGCACAGCCCGGGGTAAACGTCAGCAGGCCATTCTGAAACTCATATGTTTGGGGGACAGGCCCCACACCGCACAGGAGTTGTGGCGGGGTATTGAACAACAGACCGACGAGTGGTTGCTGCCGGTGAGCCTCAAGCCCGGCCTAATGGGCGAAATTTCGTTGCAGCTCTGGGACTAGCCAATTTGACGCACATCCCTTGCTTGGCGCATGTGCTGAATTTGGTGGTGCAGAAGTTCATTCACAACTACCCCGACATGTCAGAGCTGCTGCATAAAGTGCGGGCCGTCTGTTCGCACTTCCGGCGTTCACATCCTGCTGCTGCTCGCCTGTCTGCGCTACAGCGTAACTTCGGCCTTCCCGCTCACCGCCTCATATGCGACGTGCCCACCAGGTGGAACTCCACCTTGCACATGCTGGACAGACTGTGCGAGCAGCAGCAGGCCATAGTGGAGTTTCAGCTGCAGCACGCACGGGTCAGTCGCACTACAGAACAGCACCACTTCACCACCAATGACTGGGCCTCCATGCGAGACCTGTGTGCCCTGTTGCGCTGTTTCGAGTACTCCACCAACATGGCCAGTGGCGATGACACCGTTATCAGCGTTACAATACCACTTCTATGTCTCCTTGAGAAAACACTTAGGGCGATGATGGAAGAGGAGGTGGCCCAGGAGGAGGAGGAGGAGGAGGAAGAGGGGTCATTTTTAGCACTTTCAGGCCAGTCTCTTCGAAGTGACTCAGAGGGAGGTTTTTGGCAACAGCAGAGGCCAGGTACAAATGTGGCCAGCCAGGGCCCACTACTGGAGGACGAGGAGGACGAGGATGAGGAGGAGGTGGAGGAGGATGAGGATGAAGCATGGTCACAGCGGGGTGGCACCCAACGCAGCTCGGGTCCATCACTGGTGCGTGGCTGGGGGGAAAGGCAGGACGATGACGATACGCCTCCCACAGAGGACAGCTTGTCCTTACCCCTGGGCAGCCTGGCACACATGAGCGACTACATGCTGCAGTGCCTGCGCAACGACAGCAGAGTTGCCCACATTTTAACCTGTGCGGACTACTGGGTTGCCACCCTGCTGGATCCACGCTACAAAGACAATGTGCCCACCTTACTTCCTGCACTGGAGCGTGATAGGAAGATGCGCGAGTACAAGCGCACGTTGGTAGACGCGCTACTGAGAGCATTCCCAAATGTCACAGGGGAACAAGTGGAAGCCCAAGGCCAAGGCAGAGGAGGAGCAAGAGGTCGCCAAGGCAGCTGTGTCACGGCCAGCTCCTCTGAGGGCAGGGTTAGCATGGCAGAGATGTGGAAAACTTTTGTCAACACGCCACAGCTAACTGCACCACCACCTGATACGCAACGTGTTAGCAGGAGGCAACATTTCACTAACATGGTGGAACAGTACGTGTGCACACCCCTCCACGTACTGACTGATGGTTCGGCCCCATTCAACTTCTGGGTCTCTAAATTGTCCACGTGGCCAGAGCTAGCCTTTTATGCCTTGGAGGTGCTGGCCTGCCCGGCAGCCAGCGTTTTGTCTGAACGTGTATTCAGCACGGCAGGGGGCGTCATTACAGACAAACGCAGCCGCCTGTCTACAGCCAATGTGGACAAGCTGACGTTCATAAAAATGAACCAGGCATGGATCCCACAGGACCTGTCCGTCCCTTGTCCAGATTAGACATTAACTACCTCCCCATAACCATATATTATTGGACTCCAGGGCACTTCCTCATTCAATCCTATTTTTATTTTCATTTTACCATTATATTGCGAGGCTACCCAAAGTTGAATGAACCTCTCCTCTGCCTGTGTGCTAGGCCTAAATATATGCCAATGGACTGTTGCAGTGGTGGCTGACATGAAGCCTGATTCTCTGCTATGACATGCAGACTAATTCTCTGCTGACATGAAGCCAGATTGTCTGTTACGGGACCTCTCTCCTCTGCCTGGGTGCTGGGCCTAAATTTATGACAATGGACTGTTGCAGTGGTGGCTGACGTGAAGCCTGATTCTCTGCTATGACATGCAGACTGATTCTCTGCTGACATGAAGCCAGATCGTCTGTTACGGGACCTCTCTGCTCTGCCTGTGTGCTAGGCCTAAATATATGCCAATGGACTGTTGCAGTGGTGGGTGACGTGAAGCCTGATTCTCTGCTATGACATGCAGACTGATTCTCTGCTGACATGAAGCCAGATTGTCTGTTACGGGACCTCTCTCCTCTGCCTGTGTGCTAGGCCTAAATATATGCCAATGGACTGTTGCAGTGGTGGCTGACGTGAAGCCTCATTCTCTGCTATGACATGCAGACTAATTCTCTGCTGACATGAAGCCAGATTGTCTGTTACGGGACCTCTCTCCTCTGCCTGGGTGCTGGGCCTAAATTTATGACAATGGACTGTTGCAGTGGTGGCTGACGTGAAGCCTGATTCTCTGCTATGACATGCAGACTGATTCTCTGCTGACATGAAGCCAGATTGTCTGTTACGGGACCTCTCTCCTCTGCCTGTGTGCTAGGCCTAAATATATGCCAATGGACTGTTGCAGTGGTGGGTGACGTGAAGCCTCATTCTCTGCTATGACATGCAGACTGATTCTCTGCTGTCATGAAGCCAGATTGTCTGTTACGGGACCTCTCTGCTCTGCCTGTGTGCTAGGCCTAAATATATGCCAATGGACTGTTGCAGTGGTGGGTGACGTGAAGCCTCATTCTCTGCTATGACATGCAGACTGATTCTCTGCTGACATGAAGCCAGATTGTCTGTTACGGGACCTCTCTCCTCTGCCTGTGTGTGTGCTGGGCCTAAATATATGCCAATGGACTGTTGCAGTGGTGGCTGACGTGAAGCCTGATTCTCTGCTATGACATGCAGACTGATTCTCTGCTGACATGAAGCCAGATTGTCTGTTACGGGACCTCTCTCCTCTGCCTGGGTGCTGGGCCTAAATATATGCCAATGGACTGTTGCAGTGGTGGGTGACGTGAAGCCTCATTCTCTGCTATGACATGCAGACTGATTCTCTGCTGACATGAAGCCAGATTGTCTGTTACGGGACCTCTCTCCTCTGCCTGTGTGTGTGCTGGGCCTAAATATATGCCAATGGACTGTTGCAGTGGTGGCTGACGTGAAGCCTGATTCTCTGCTATGACATGCAGACTGATTCTCTGCTGACATGAAGCCAGATTGTCTGTTACGGGACCTCTCTCCTCTGCCTGGGTGCTGGGCCTAAATATATGCCAATGGACTGTTGCAGTGGTGGCTGACGTGAAGCCTCATTCTCTGCTATGACATGCAGACTAATTCTCTGCTGACATGAAGACAGATTCTCTGTTACGGGACCTCCCTCCTCTGCCTGGGTGCTGGGCCTAAATATATGCCAATGGACTGTTGCAGTGGTGGCTGACGTGAAGCCTCATTCTCTGCTATGACATGCAGACTGATTCTCTGCTGACATGAAGCCAGATTCTCTGTTACGGGACCTCTCTCCTCTGCCTGTGTGTGTGCTGGGCCTAAATATATGCCAATGGACTGTTGCAGTGGTGGCTGACGTGAAGCCTCATTCTCTGCTATGACATGCAGACTAATTCTCTGCTGACATGAAGACAGATTCTCTGTTACGGGACCTCCCTCCTCTGCCTGGGTGCTGGGCCTAAATATATGCCAATGGACTGTTGCAGTGGTGGCTGACGTGAAGCCTCATTCTCTGCTATGACATGCAGACTAATTCTCTGCTGACATGAAGACAGATTCTCTGTTACGGGACCTCTCTCCTCTGCCTGGGTGCCGGGGCCTAAATATCTGAGAATGGACTGTTCCAGTGGTGGGTGACGGGAAGCCAGATTCTCTGCTATGGAACCTCTCTCCAATTGATTTTGGTTAATTTTTATTTATTTAATTTTTATTTTAATTCATTTCCCTATCCACATTTGTTTGCAGGGGATTTACCTACATGTTGCTGCCTTTTGCAGCCCTCTAGCTCTTTCCTGGGCTGTTTTACAGCCTTTTTAGTGCCGAAAAGTTCGGGTCCCCATTGACTTCAATGGGGTTCGGGTTCGGGACGAAGTTCGGGTCGGGTTCGGATCCCGAACCCGAACATTTCCGGGATGTTCGGCCGAACTTCTCGAACCCGAACATCCAGGTGTTCGCTCAACTCTACTTCCTGGTTAACCCCATCCACTTCTTACCACTTTTCAGAATAAGGGCTAATGTTTTCACAAATATGGCATGTACTATAATTTATGACTGCTCTACATAAAAAAAAAACTGGTACAAATTAAATGCTAAATCTCCCCCATCAGAAGGACTTTTGCTTTATGGCACTAATTTCTTTTTTCAAAGATTTTGTTCAGTATTGCACTTAATATTTAGTCTCTCAGCAATTTGCAAGCCTTGAATCCTTTTTCAGAGCTGTATCATTCAAATATATAATAAAATGAAGAGTAAGCACTAAGAGCAGCTAGCAGTTGGAAATTCCCGTCAATAACAATGAAAAAGGAAATTACTTTCTTCGCAAAGTTTATCGGGTTTTAATGTTTCACTGTTGAGTTTTGCATTGACTGCACAATTAAAGGGGTTTTCTAGTTTGCATCAACATCGTTTAACATAATCATTTATGAAATCAGCTGTAATTTAGTAATTTATTTCCTTTATCTTTATTGTTCCTTTCTTCTATGGTCACATGACCATGTCCATGCAGCTCTTTCCTTTTTCCTTTTAAAACTACAGTCATCCTGGAAAACACCTTTAAAAGGCCACTAAAGTCAGAATCCAAACACACAAAAAAGAATAACTAACAAAACATAACATAATATCCCATTGTATCTTTGTTATTTGCTGTTGTTTCATTAGATAGAATACAACAGAAAAGCAGTACATTGTTCGTTTCCCCGCACTCCCTCTAATGCTATTGCATTTGAGTTGGCAAGTTTAGGAGGAGGGAGCTGGGCTTAGTCTGGATAATTTTTGTCTACACAGTGAATGTGGCCATTTTATTGCAAGAAATCTCCTAGTTAGTAATAGTACAAAATACATTTGTTAACTGACAGCCAAAGTGCCAATATTGCCAGCTGTAGTATATACATAGTACCATGGCATCACCTATGACTGAAGAGACTACCCACCATTACCCACATTGTCACTGAAGGATTTTTTATTGCCTCACAAACAAAAGGAGGAATAAGGTCAACCTAAAGCAGCACAAGATAGAAAGCTCAGCTGACCGACACACAGAATACCACGTGGCAGATCGGCCACACAAGCCGCGCAGCTCACAGTTTGGAGAAGCAGTGCGCTCAAGACCATCTCCTCACACAGTCTTGCTATTGCACAGCGATAAAAAGACCACAGGGTGAGAACGGCTTGACTGCCATGTGGGACACCACCGGTAGTAGCAGATATCGAACCACCGAAAAAACTGCGAGTAACTACAAGTCCAAAATACCACACACAGTTTTTTTCTGGCTAAACCATTAACTCACTCTGCTGGTGCAAATTACTCACACTATTAAGTGTCCATAATTGACTTCCGACTGATCTAATAACTTCAAATTAACTAATTATTCACAATAGCGTTTACGTACTAACTCAATGTGTATCTTTTTACTGCCTAAATAAAGTACGCTAAAATTATTTTTATTAAATTAATTATTAAAATTGTCTGCAACAAGTTAGGCTTGGTAGGGTGAGAGGGGATATCTCAGACTGATGATGCTGATCCCTACAATCCTCCCTACCACTAGAACTCCAAAATATAAGGAGTCAATAGTATGTAGCGTGTTCCTCTACCTGCCTGGGGCAAACTGGTAACATCCATATATAGGTACCTGATTGAAACAGTGAGTGATGTGACAGGTCTCCTATGAGAGAGACACTGCACACCACACAATGTCAGGCAACACTACTAGGATAGTCCAATCCCCAGCAGGTGATGAAATAGGAACAAGCCACTAGGCTCCTCCAGTCAACAAGTCAGTCTGTAGCTGTTTCCACAGAAATAATTTGCTCGACGCGTTTCTCTTGTCCAACTTATTCGTTGGTTCATCAGGAGCAAGTTACTAAAGCCACTGTTGTCACCGTATGTCACCCCCTCACACCGGGTGCATCACAGAGCAACAGGAAGCTTGAGAAATTATCTGACTAAATATAAACTACATGCAGTTGGTATCATGCATGTAGCCCTGTTTTAAACACCAAGCTCACTGTCACCGTTTAGATATTATCCCCTTACACTGGGGATGACGGTTGACAAAGAACTCTGGAGCATTTTATGTTTTCACATGAGGTATGCTGAACGCCACTGATGACGTGCGTGCAGCAGAGAGCCTTCGGCAATGTGGCCGTACCCCGGACTTGTTTAAATGGAGGAAACACCTCCCATCTATGAGGCCACCACACCTGATGCCCAATCCGGAGCAGGACACATCATCCGACTGCGCATCATTTCTCCCGTCGCAACCGGATGACGCGCATCCCATCAGTAAAGGACTAAGAAAGCTATCGCTCCACCCACCCATAAACGTCATCCATAGGGGAGGGGGAGAGACCGATGATGGATGTCTTCTCTCTTTACTGCATCAGTTATTGCAGTAAGAGGGAGGAAATATATCAATTCTGTAACGATTGCTAGAATTTCACATGATTAGAGGGCATTGCTAGTAGCAAGATGCATAGCCAGCAATATGAACACCTACAGTATTATAGTTATTAGAGGAGGATGATCCCATACCTCCCATACTAAGTTACAATATAGTGACCATATTGATGGAAAAGATTTTTACAGGAATAAACACCAGAAATATCCAATTTAATACATCCAGTATTTATGTAGGATATAGCAGATCCCAAGGAGGTCAGCATGTCACTACTCCACAAATGTCATATCATGAAAGTGATTTCACGGCATAATGGAGAGTGATATCAGCAACTAGAGGTCATTCAATAAAACAGGCAAAAGAAATCGTATCATTAAGGCCATTGGGTTTCACAGTGTTAAGAATGAATGTCCACTGTGCCTCTTTCTTAAGCAGCAGCGTGTCGATGTCACCTCCCCTGGGTGGTGGCCTAACATGTTCTATACCTTGGAATTTAAAACAATCCAAATTGCCAGGATGGCAAGTGGCCACATGTTGTGCCACCGGGGTATCTCCAGAATTTTTAATTTTTAGGAGATGCTCACCATCACGTTTCGTTTTGCCTGTATATTGAATGCCACAGATACAGGTGGCCAGATACACCACTCCAACTGTCCTACAATTAATGAAGGACTTGATAGAATATTCGTGTCCTGTAACGGAGCTCTTAAATTTAGTACTTTTCAAGATAGCTCTGCAAGCAACGCAGTTCCCACACTGATAGGTGCCATTAGGTTTATTGGTTCCCAGGGCTACATGCATGATACCAACTGCATGTAGTTTATATTTAGTCAGATAATTTCTCAAGCTTCCTGTTGCTCTGTGATGCACCCGGTGTGAGGGGGTGACATACGGTGACAACAGTGGCTTTAGTAACTTGCTCCTGATGAACCAACGAATAAGTTGGACAAGAGAAACGCGTCGAGCAAATTATTTCTGTGGAAACAGCTACAGACTGACTTGTTGACTGGAGGAGCCTAGTGGCTTGTTCCTATTTCATCACCTGCTGGGGATTGAACTATCCTAGTAGTGTTGCCTGACATTGTGTGGTGTGCAGTGTCTCTCTCATAGGAGACCTGTCACATCACTCACTGTTTCAATCAGGTACCTATATATGGATGTTACCAGTTTGCCCCAGGCAGGTAGAGGAACACGCTACATATTATTGACTCCCTTTATTTTGGAGTTCTAGTGGTAGGGAGGATTGTAGGGATCAGCATCATCAGTCTGAGATATCCCCTCTCACCCTACCAAGCCTTACTTGTTGCAGACAATTTTAATAATTAATTTAATAAAAATAATTTTAGCGTACTTTATTTAGGCAGTAAAAAGATACACATTGAGTTAGTACGTAAACGCTATTGTGAATAATTAGTTAATTTGAAGTTATTAGATCAGTCGGAAGTCAATTATGGACACTTAATAGTGTGAGTAATTTGCACCAGCAGAGTGAGTTAATGGTTTAGCCAGAAAAAAACAGTGTGTGGTATTTTGGACTTGTAGTTACTCGCAGTTTTTTCGGTGGTTCGATATCTGCTACTACCGGTGGTGTCCCACATGGCAGTCAAGCCGTTCTCACCCTGTGGTCTTTTTATCGCTGTGCAATAGCAAGACTGTGTGAGGAGATGGTCTTGAGCGCACTGCTTCTCCAAACTGTGAGCTGCGCGGCTTGTGTGGCCGATCTGCCACGTGGTATTCTGTGTGTCGGTCAGCTGAGCTTTCTATCTTGTGCTGCTTTAGGTTGACCTTATTCCTCCTTTTGTTTGTGAGGCAATAAAAAATCCTTCAGTGACAATGTGGGTAATGGTGGGTAGTCTCTTCAGTCATAGGTGATGCCATGGTACTATGTATATACTACAGCTGGCAATATTGGCACTTTGGCTGTCAGTTAACAAATGTATTTTGTACTATTACTAACTAGGAGATTTCTTGCAATAAAATGGCCACATTCACTGTGTAGACAAAAATTATCCAGACTAAGCCCAGCTCCCTCCTCCTAAACTTGCCAACTCAAATGCAATAGCATTATTTAGGCAGTAAAATGATCTAATAACTTGCATTATTTTTTTTTATTTTCAATTTTTTCAATTTTTATTCTCTATTTTTAGTCTCCATTTTTCTTTAGACATTAACCTACATTTACTCAAATCGTATGATGTACCTGCATGTATGAATGAACAAACAGTACCTACTAGCAAGGAGACACATTAACAAAACGCTCGATGAACTACCATTATCTTACTTCCTATTTTTTTTTCAACATATTTCTTCAGCATATTTTAAACTCATTCAAATAAATTACTTATTTAAACCTATTTTATATTAACTAAATAAATATAATCTGTGTGATAACCAGATATAGAGTGCCTGCCTAATATTTATTCATACAATGTAGTGATAAATCCCTTCATATAACTAGACCAACTTGCCATTCACGGTTCTGAAAAAGCTAGGCAATAAGACTGTAGTGCTAGATTGGTGGCCTGATGCTGTGATCCGAATGCTGATAAATGTTTGGGATATAGCATCAATAAAACAGTGTAATTCAGTGCAGAAAGAATTAGATGGGGAGTGATCGTAATCCAAAACTGTTTGGGGGAAAAAAGATCCCCATTTATAATGATAAGAGGGCAAGCATGCTCTGACTGATAGGGGGACTGATTACATGCACAAAAGTCCATGTTAGGTTTTGTTAACATCTGTACTAAATTATATTTAATGAAATTCCGTTTGAAATAAGGACAGAATATTCCAGCATGCTATGTCTTCTTGGCCAGTAAAATGCTGTGTTTTTTAATAGAAGCCGTATCCCATTACAGTCAATGGTGTCCATCAGGAGACGTTCATTTTATAGTCAGTGCAGTCCATCAGATGGTTAGTTATAGTCAGTGTAGTCTGTCGGGAGGCGTTCATTTTATAATCTGTGTGTTCCAGCTGGAGGAGTTCACTTTATAGTCAGTGCGATCCATCGGGAGTTCACTTTATAATCAGTGCGATCCATCGGGAGTTCACTTTATAATCAGTGCGATCCATCAGGTGGATTTCATTTTATAGTCAGTGAGATCCATCAGGTGCTGTTTATTTTCTAGTCAGTGCGATCCATCAGGTGGATTTCATTTTATAGTCAGTGAGATCCATCAGGTGATGTTTATTTTCTAGTCTGTGCGGTCCATCAGAAGGTGTTCTTTTTATAGTTAGTGAAGTCCATCAGGTGGCGTTCATTTCGGTCATTTGATATAAATGCTTCCTCCATTATTTTAATTGTTACCCTTCTGTAATTGACAGTTTGTGATTATTATAATTTATTTTGTGCCATAATTTTGTTGCAATTACTAAAAAAAAGAAAAAAGCTATACAATTATACTTCAGTTTTTATCCTCTTAAAAAAGCACAGCCATGCAATATACTGGTATATATATTGTTAATGTAACTGACTCCATCTCATCCAAACTGCCTAAGGACATTCCAGTATAAGGTGGGGGAAGGGGGCAGGGCTACAAGACTTGTTTAGGTTGCCAAGGGCTAAGGCTACACAGACCCTGTCCACACATTCCACCATAACCTGCTCTGTCCTGACATGAGGGTATTATGCACTATTATCTGTAATCTGATTGGTCAGTGTTCTATACCATAAAACTTTGATTGGCTTTGTGTTTGTGTATAAATAAACACTGAGGAAGGGGAAACCCAGACTCTATTGCTCACCAACTCTGTGTGCTTAATGCCCCCCGGCCGGTGAATCACTTGAACCTTGACAACTTCATTTGTAGTAGAGGAAGCTACTCTAACTATATATAGTGCCGTTTATTTTCTGATCTCTTACTGGGGTAAGAAGTCTCTTTCCTTGTGAACGTGCACCCTCACTTTTTTTCATTTAGCTGGTGCCGCCATTTTTCTTCAGTATGTGTATATATATATATATATATATATATGTATATATATATATATATATATATATATATACAGTACAGACCAAAACTTTGGACACACTTTCTCATTCAAAGAGTTTTCTTTATTTTCATGACTATGAAAATTGTATATTAACACTGAAGGCATCAAAACTATGAATTAACACATGTGAAATTATATACATAACAAAAAAGTGTGACAACAACTGAAAATATGTCATATTCTAGGTTCTTCAAAGTAGCCACCTTTTGCTTTAATTACTGCTTTGCACACTCTTGGCATTCTCTTGTTGAGCTTCAAGAGGTAGTCACCTGAAATGGTTTTCACTGTCAGGTTTAATAAGTGGGATTTCTTGCCTTATAAATGGGGTTGGGACCATCAGTTGCGTTGTGGAGAAGTCAGGTGGATACACAGCTGATAGTCCTACTGAATAGACTGTTAGAATTTGTATTATGGCAAGAAAAAAGCAGCTAAGTAAAGAAAAACTAGTGGCCTATCATTACTTAAATGAAGGTCAGTCAGTCCGAAAAATTGGGAAAACGTTGAAAGTGTCGCCAAGTGCAGTCACAAAAACCATCAAGCGCTACAAAGAAACTGGCTCACATGCGGACCGCCCCAGGAAAGGAAGACCAAGAGTCACCTCTGCTGTGGAGGATAAGTTCATCCGAGTCACCAGCCTCAGAAATCGCAGGTTAACAGCAGCTCAGATTAGAGACCAGGTCAATGCCACACAGAGTTCTAGCAGCAGACACATCTCTAGAACAACTGTTAAGAGGAGACTGTGTGAATCAGGCTTTCATGGTAGAATATCTGCTAGGAAACCACTGCTAAGGACAGGCAACAAGTAGAAGAGACTTGTTTGGGCTAAAGAACACAAGGAATGGACATTAGACCAGTGGAAATCTGTGCTTTGGTCTGAGGAATCCAAATTTGAGATCTTTGGTTCCAACCACCGTGTCTTGTGCGACGCAGAAAAGGTGAACAGATGGACTCTACATGCCTGGTTCCCACCGTGAAGCATGGAGGAGGAGGTGTGATAGTGTGGGGGTGCTTTGCTGGTGACACACTGAAGACATACTGAACCAGCATGGCTACCACAGCATCTTGCAGCGGCATGTTATTCCATCCGGTTTGCGTTTAGTTGGACCATCATTTATTTTTCAACAGGACAATGACCCCAAACACACCTCCAGGCTGTGTAAGGGCTATTTGACCATGAAGGAGAGTGATGGGGTGCTGCGCCAGATGACTTGGCCTCCACAGTCACCGGACCTGAACCCAATCGAGATGGTTTGGGGTGAGTTGGACCGCAGAGTGAAGGCAAAAGGGCCAACAAGTGCTAAGCATCTCTGGGAACTCCTTCAAGACTGTTGGAAGACCATTTCAGGTGACTACCTCTTGAAGCTCATCAAGAGAATGCCAAGAGTGTGCAAAGCAGTAATCAAAGCAAAAGGTGGCTACTTTGAAAAACCTAGAATATGACATATTTTCAGTTGTTTCACACTTTTTTGTTAGGTATATAATTCCACGTGTTAATTCATAGTTTTGATGCCTTCAGTGTGAATCTACAATTTTCATAGTCATGAAAATAAAGAAAACTATTTGAATGAGAAGGTGTGTCCAAACTTTTGGTCTGTACTGTATATATACAGTGGATGCGAAAGTTTGGGCAACCTTGTTAATCGTCATGATTTTCCTGTATAAATCGTTGGTTGTTACGATAAAAAATGTCAGTTAAATATATCATATAGGAGACACACACAGTGATATTTGAGAAGTGAAATGAAGTTTATTGGATTTACAGAAAGTGTGCTATAATTGTTTAAAAAAATTAGGCAGGTGCATAAATTTGGGCACCACAAAAAAGAAATTAAATCAATATTTAGTAGATCCTCCTGTTGCAGAAATTACAGCCTCTAAAAGCTTCCTGTAGGTTCCAATGAGAGTCTGGATTCTGGTTGAAGGTATTTTGGACCATTCCTCTTTACAAAACATCTTTAGTTCATTCAGGTTTGATGGCTTCCGAGCATGGACAGCTCTCTTTAAGTCACACCACAGATTTTCAATTATATTCAGGTCTGGGGACTGAGATGGCCATTCCAGAACGTTGTACTTGTTCCTCTGCATAAATGCTTTAGTGGATTTTGAGCAGTGTTTAGGGTTGTTGTCTTGTTGAAAGATCCAGCCCCGGTGCAGCTTCAGCTTTGTCACTGATTCCTGGCCATTGGCCTCCAGAATCTGCTGATACTGAGTGGAATCCATGCGTCTCTCAACTTTGACAAGATTCCCAGTCCCTGCACTGCACTGGCCACACAGCCCCACAGCATGATGGAACCACCACCATATTTTACTGTAGGTAGCTGGTGTTTTTCTTGGAATGTTGTGTTCTTTTTCCTCCATGCATAACGCCCCTTGTTATGGCCAAATAACTCAATTTTAGTTTCATCAGTCCACAGCACCTTATTCCAAAATGAAGCTGGCTTGTCCAAATGTGCTTTAGCCCACCTCAAGCGGCACTTTTTGTGCTGTGGGCGGAGAAAAGGCTTCCTCTGCATCACTCTCGCATACAGCATCTCCTTGTGTAAAGTGCGCCGAATGGTTGAACGATGCACAGTGACTCCATCTGCAGCAAGATGATGTTGTAGGTCTTTGGTGCTGGTCTGTGGGTTGACTCTGACTGTTCTCACCATTCGTCGCTTCTGTCTATCCGAGATTTTTCTTGGTCTGCCACTTCGAGCCTTAACTTGAACTGAGCCTGTGGTCTTCCATTTCCTCAATATGTTCCTTACTGTGGAAACAGACAGCGGAAATCTCTGAGACAGCTTTCTGTATCCTTCCCCTAAACCATGATGGTGAACAATCTGTGTCTTCAGGTCATTTGAGAGTTTTTTTGAGACCCCCATGTTGCTACTCTTCAGAAAAAGTTAAAAGAGGAGGGAAACTTACAATTGACCCCCTTAAATACTCTTTCTCATAATTGGATTCACCTGTGTATGTAGGTCAGGGGTCACTGAGCTTACCAAGCCAATTTGAGTTCCAATAATTAGTTCTAAAGGTTTTGGAATCAATAAAATGACAACAGTGCCCAAATGTATGCACCTGCCTAATTTTGTTTAAACAATTATAGCACACTTTCTGTAAATCCAATAAACTTCATTTCACTTCTCAGATATCACTGTGTGTGTCTCCTATATGATATATTTAACTGACATTTTTTCTCGTAACAACCAACGATTTATACAGGAAAATCATGACGATTAACAAGGTTGCCCAAACTTTCGCATCCCACTGTATATATATATATAGAGAGAGAGAGATGTATCAGTGAGCTGTGTAGCTTACTAGTTAGAGTATCTGCATTCAGGGTTCAAAACCCAGCAGCAACAATTTAAAAGTAAAACCAGAATATAATGTAAATATACAGGGGTATGCCCAAGCATTGGGGATACACTAATCCTCATAGTGCTGACTAGATAGAAGAGTAGAGAGTCAGCCAGATAGAAAGGACTCCTAAACCATAAACATATATGGAGTCAGACAAAGAGCAGACCAAGGACTCCTAAACTATATCTGGAGTTAGAGCAGGGACTTCTAGAGCAACCCAGGCGTTTTGTTCTGCTGACATTTCAATGTGCCTGAGGCTTAAGCTCTGCTTCTCTTCCAAAATTTACTGTTGAGCGTGTGTGAGGTCATGTCCACCTAGCTGTTCTGTAGCCGAAGATGGAGAGGAGTGGGGGGAAGGAGATAGCAGTTTAGGAGAGATCCTGCAGGCAACTAATTTTCTCCTTCCATCACCTTCAAACAGCTGATTCGACCCGAATTTTCTAAAAAGTCCTGGTTCGAGGCTGATTCGACCCGAATTTTATAAAAAGTCCTGGTTCGAATTTGAAGTTTTTGTTATTAATTTCAGGAGAATCAAGAGAAATAGAGAGAAGGAAAGAGAAATAAACTCATCTATAGATACATGTTATTCATGCACAATTTCAGGGTGATATCTACATGCCCCCTCTAAAGACTTAATATGCATTCTTTCATTTTTGTGTTGAGCATGGCATTAATATTTATTGCCTATGAGATCTTAAAGTCATATTGGCCATTACGACATTTACAGAGACTATTATGAGAGTAATGTGTGATGTAAGCTTCACATATGTCTACAAAATAGGAATTCAACCTGCTCCATAATAATTTAATATAATTTCAATTACAAAGTACTTCAACATCATAGACAATAGGAGCTGGCAGAAACTGAATTGTCTCGTCACATTCTGACATTAATCTTATTAAATTGTAATTTGCTTCAAGACAGGAATGCTGATTTATAATATCCCTTATTGGATAATGGTTCTGCCATAGAAGATTTCAATAATGGTCTTTGTCTTAACAGGCTGGCCATCAAAAATGGGGAAAATAGTTGTTGGGTCAAAGCCAATACAGGTAAACCTATAGTCAAAGTGCAATAAATGCATAAATGAGAAAATAATAAAAAAATGTTCAAGGCAGGAAATAAATGAAAGGAACCGAAAACAACGGTGTTCTCCAGCATGTATTCTCTTCTGTTGGAATCCGCAGGAGTCCATGACAGGGGTGTACAAAGAAAACATAATATCTAGGGATGAGCAAACTTGTGTTTCAAGTTCGGCGTACAAGGTTAGGGTTATCTAAAAATTCCATTATGTATTCCACTACCACTGACCATTACTTATAGTGCGTGGCAGCGGAATCTATAACGGAATTCTTAAATAACCCAACACTAATAGTATCTACAACATAGGGAATAATCATTAGTCCAACCAATCACAAGAAGAGCGGTTCCATGCAATGACATGGATGGAACGGGAGGTTGAGCATACACACTACCACTCTGTTCATCTCTACCAGAGTACAGCTCTTGGCTTGCACATCTCTCCATTCAAATGTGAGACATGGAACACACATTATTGTGATCTGTGGGGCCCAGCAGCAAGACTCCCACCGATCTAGCAGTTATACCCTATGTAGTGGATAAGGGTACCTTTCTCTAACCAGAAGACATAGATTTTAAATGGAATAGTGGTAGACATCTCTCCATTCAAATGGGAGACATGGAACACCCATTATTTTTTATCTGTGGTGTTCCAATCCAGTGGATAAGGGTGACTTGTTCTAACCAAAAACTCCTTTAAAGAGGTCAACTGAGTGTTTAATACTAGTGACCTATCCTCAGGATAGCTCATCAGTATCTGATTGGTGGAGGTCAGACACCCAGCAACCCCACCGATCAGCTGTTTGAAGAGGCTGCCGTGCTCTAGTGAGTGTCGCAGCCTAAGTGCAACCTAGAGTGTACACCACCGTCCATTGTATAGTCACTGTACTTGGTATTAAACCTCAGCCCTTTCACTTGAATGTGACTTTGCTGCACCTAGGGCGTGTGACTGATGAACACAAAGTCATGAGCCTACGAAGAGACCACAGCACTGTAAGCGCAGCTGATTCTTCAAACAACTTATCTGTGGGACTGCCAGTAGTTAGATCCCAACTGAAATGATGCTGATGACCTATCCCAAGGATAGGTCACCAGTAACAAACACCTGGACAAGTCTTTTAATATTCACCATAATGTTGTGAATTCTAATATATTTATAGGGTTTGACTTCACATTTAAATCCTCTAAATCCTCTGCAATAAACAAGTACATTTTTGCTGCCTACAAAATCCGTCTACCTAAAAAACAAAGATGGACAATTATTAAATTATAGGTCATTGCGATTGCACCGTTTCTGCGACATTTGGTCAATTTTTGCAACATTTGGTGGTCGTTGTTTGAGAGCTAAAAGTGACATTAGACCTGGATTGTGGCACATTTACTATGTACGACTTTTGCAAAAGTCGCTGAATAATTGCAACCTATGCAGGCAACTCCCTGGTGTACTTTAACACCTATAGATGTAAACCACATTGCACTCACACCACATAAATTATTGAGGTGCATCATTTTATAAATTTGGTGCATGCACACAAAGCAAAGACAGACTTAAAACTGACACAAAAACAACTTCAAAAGATAAATGTCCCCTAAAGTTCTTTAGCCCATCCAAAAAGAAATAATTGTGAGGTGCACATCTGCTATGAATGGAATGCACATCTATCATAATTTAAACTGCTTGTTCTCACCCATGAAACTCTCCACCGTGCTGCACCCCCTACATCTCCTGCCTCATCTGTGTCTACTACCCTTCCAGTGTTCTTCGTTCTGCAAAGGATTTACGACTGGCATCCACCGTAATCCGAACCTCTCACTCCCAGCTTCAAGACTTCTGCCGAGCTGTACCAGTTCTCTCGCAGACCCTACCCCAATAAATTTGATTAAATCACAATATATACAGTTTTAGGCGCTCCCTAAAAACACATCTTTTTAGAGTGGCCTATCACATCCCCCAGGGGTGTAGCTATAGGGGGTGCAGAGGTAGCAATCGGGCACAGGAGCCTGATGGGGCCCAACGACCCTTGTGCCGCATAGGAAGACACCGGTACAGTATTATAGAAAGTGCATGCTGGTCAAGTTACACCTCTGACTGGAGGGAAGGGGATAGATCAAGAATTTGTCATGGGGGGTGCCCTTTAATTTTTTGCCTCAGGCAGCAGGAAGTCTATGTGCTTTCCTGCCCCTGGCCACAAAGCACTGAGGGATAGGGCCCCAAGCTGAACTTGTACCAGGGCCCATGAGTGTTTAGCTTTGCCTCTGACATCCCCTGATCTAACCCATCTCCATCTATAGCCCATTTATCATAATTTCCAGAACCTGATCCTCCACCAAACTCTCCACCGCACCTATGCACCCAGAAGCACTTCATATATAGGCTGGTGACCGACTCATGCAGCTTTATATCTACTCCCCTATTTTACTAAGATAGCCGGACCGGTGTAAAAAACAAGCACTTTTTACTTTTGTGTCACCGCTTTCCTCTCATAGATTGTAAGCTCTTGCGAGCTGGGCCCTCTTTCCTCTTGCTCTAATTATTGACTTGATGTTGCTATGGTATTGACTCTGTGTGTACCACTGAATTGTAAAGCGTTGTGGAATATGTTGGCGCTATATAAATAAAGATTATTATTACTTCATATCATAGCCAGATGGAGTCGCAGAACCCGGTCTGATGGTGTTCCCTGCCAAGCCTAGGAGACTGGAAAAGTGGCATTGGTTGTTCTGCTTTACTTCTCTGCCTCTGTTCTCCGCTGTGAAGATTGGCTTGTCATCAATATTTATTACCTGCCATTGCAATGGTAAATATAGACCTTCTGACAAATACACCACAGATGCCCGATGCAGGGAATATAATCATTTTTTTTAAAGAATCACATTTCTGACATGATGTTGAGCTTATTTTCCTGGTCTTGAAAAGATTCTAACAAATCAGCTGTACTCTGGAACATTGCACGCACCAGTACTTTCCAGTTAACTCTATAGATTTCCTGATTAGACCTATTTATTTTATTGATTAAAATTCCATTCCAGGGGCCCGCAGTTAATCCTCCAAACATGCACCTTTCAAACTCCAACAAAAATTAAGAGGATCTTATCTAAAAGGTCACAAGTTCAGGGTTGTTTACTGCTTATCGTCAAGATTCAGCAATTTTTAAGTTGCTGCATACACAAGATGCATTCACAGTGTAAACATTTATTTTATATACTGTATATACTTATTACTGTTCTGTTTAAGTAGTTTGCACAATAGAGACAACAGGAAAGGAAAATTGCCCAGTCTACAATATAGTCTATGGATGCAATAAAGGGCCAAAAACAAGAAGACATCTAATGTGGACTTCTTGAGCCGACATATTGTAGTACCCAAGACCTAGGGGGTACTACAATTGGTTTGTAATGTAATGCTCTGTAATATTCATGCTATGTCACCTTTCATGAAATACACTTTGTACACCAGCAAATGGGGTACGGTTGACAGTGTCTAATAACAACAATGGAACTTACCATTCTATTCCTCCCCTCTTGGGGCTGAGCTAGTTAAAGTCAGTGATGATGTAGTAATTGAGGATATACGCGATCCATCTCCCGCTCCTCCAGGCCAAATAGACCATCTAGGAGGACATCTGAGACTGTAGGCTTCTAGGCCATGGAAAATTTGTAAGCTATGACTTATGTGAGTCAACAGAGTCATCAAGCTATCAAGACTCTGCTACAAGGTGGGGGGTAACACTTTCAGACACCATCAATGCCGTTCAGGACAGGCATAGCTAGAAGCCTGCATTTATACAATCGGACACCTACAGCTACAGGTGCCAGAGTAAAGCCGTAGAGAAGGGAATCCAAAGAGAGAGCGTAAGCTAGAATATTTCTAAGTGTCATCTTTGCCGCATTGCCAGCCACCATACCCCATTATCTGGGAGGAGAGATATTGTACAATGTATGAACTTCTGATGAATGTGCTGCTAAATGTTTTATTCTTTTAGTTTTTTTGCACTCAGTAAAGCAAGGTGTTATTTGTTCAATCATCTGTGCCTGGTTTCTTTCATCTTCACCATTTTTCACTACATTGAACTCGAGGGAGTGTCGGCCTGAGGTAGGATACCGTAGCACAACAACATCTTATCAGAGCCACTACCACTCCCACCTTCTGCACTGGTTCCTTGGGGGATTGCTGCAATATCATGTGTGCAGCAATTGCAGTTGTACCATTGCTCTGTATGCAAAAGGATGGTACTTCCTTGTAGTTTGCATGTAAAGCAAGGCGAGACTCTTAAAAACCAACAGTAATGACAGTAATGACAGTAAATTGAATTGAATTTGTACAAAACATGGCAACAAAACAAATAAACTGGGAGCAGGACCTTTAGGACATCATAGTCATATGTCAAAGGTCCTGCTATATCACAACTGAGGGGTAGAAGGAGGACACAGGCACAAAGAAGGCTGTGGAAGAGGAGGAGGATACAACAATGAAAAAGGTGGACGAGGAAAAGGATACAACCCTGAATATAATGGAAGAGCATGTCCCAGGTGAAGTAGGAAATACTGAGTGGTGTAGTGTGGCCTAATTGCCTCTTTATATGTGTCATGGTGCTTCTACAGTACCTGGATACTGCTGGGCCCCAGGCTTTGGCTCAGAAGCAATAAAAATGGGGAATAATTGAGGGATTTGAAAAAGATAGATTGAGTCCAGACTTTGTATATAGTTGAACAGCAGCTTTACTTGAGTAAACATTAGTCCAAACGATTTGCAGGCGTTGTCTTGGTCCCAGCAGGCGTTAGCATAAACTGACAGGCTTCTTCAATTAACTTTGCTTGCTCCCTTTCTCTGCTGTACTGACAGGCTTGCTTAATTACTTTGATTTGTTTCTTTAAGCTGCTTTAGTCTGGTTTATGTACTTCTGATCTGCTGTGGTATCCTTGGATGGGGTGCCGTCAACTGTTATTCCCCTCCTGACACTTAGGAAAAGTTATCCTAAGCTGAAGAACTCTTCCTCTTGATGATTTCTCTTATTATGGCCGAAGAACTATTCCTCTGGCCCCTTTGGCTTCCAGACATCTTTCTTCATGGCCAGCAGAGCTTAGTGTGCTCTGGCTGGCGTAGGCATGCCTGAGCATGGCCCCGCTCATATTCCTCCTGTCTAGCACGAACTAGAACTCATCTTCCCCACCCTTCTGGCAGGAAGCAGGACTGGCCCACTTCTGCCCAAAGAGGGGAGAATGGAATGGTGAGTTCTATTCTCTCTAACTATAGCTCTGCCATTTGCGCTGCCACCTACTGGTGAACCAGGCACACTACTTGTAATAAAACAGTTGCATAACAATTATATAAATTATTAGAGATAGTAGCCGGGTGCAGGAGTGGAAACACCACTCCGGGGTGTTAAATATGCACACATACAGAAAGAAGGTAGAGGAGGAAGATACAACCCTGAAAAAAGTGACGGATGAGGTTCTGAAGAAAGTGGATGAGAAGAGAAAAAAAAGTAAAGGGTAGGAAGGAATAGAAAACAAACCCTAGAAGAAGGTAGAGGAGATGATAATGTTCTGAAGAAGGGGGGGCAGAAGCTGAAAGAGGTTACCTGCCATGAAAAGGTAGGGAACAGTGCAACCATATGCTCCACCTGCACCACTGTCCCTACCTACTTACACAATCCGTCCCAAGTGATGGCCCATAACTGGATGGCAGTCCCTTCTTAGCTAAGTGCAGGGGCCTAAACCAAATGGGAAAAGAGTAGTGAGACAGAAAGAGGTGAACATCAGACAAAACCAGGACCGGATACAAATACACATCAAAGTGAAACCAAGAGAAAATGTCAGAGACAAACTCAGCAGGCAGAGACAAGGTCACAAACTAGCAGAGTTAAATACGTGAGGTCACGTGAGGGGCACAATCTGTAATCAGAAGCAATGTCAAAGTAAGCAGGCAAAGGTCAGTGATCCAGAGTAGAAAACACACAGCTAGCTAGTAAGGCATAGAACACCAATCACAGGCACCTGTGGCCTGCAGCTGCCTGTTTAATTTGTCTGCCTCATGTATCATGTGAAGCCAGCAGAGAGCCTGGTCAGTGGGGCTATTTGCCGTAGCAGCAGAATGACACCTGCAGCGTAGTCATATTGCTGGCCAGACTTACCGTGGGAGCGTAGACAGGTAAGTGCATGACATCACCTAGAAGCATAGGAACCATTCTATATCAATAATGGAGGGGGTTTACATGAGGAGCATTATGTGAGAAAGAGGGTGGACTATAGAAAGTAGTGTGTGACAAAGTTGAGTATGCAGAGCAGGTAGTCAAATGTGGTCATGGGAAGTGATGAAAATGAGAAAGAGGGGGCATGAGCAGTATTCTTTTGGCTGGGTGGGGCTACATGGTGACATGTGTCATGCAACAACAAGTCTCAGAAAAGTCCAAGTGAAAAAATATAGCAAAATCTCAGAAAAGTTGCAGGAAAGTTGCAGTCTTGAAACATTTGCGTTGTGCTACATGATGACAAGGTTGTATGCAACCTGTGACCAAAAATCCAACAATGTTGCTTTTTTGCATCACAATTATAGCCTGTCACTATATTGTATTTTTCTCTTTTCTTGCGTAATCCCAATTTAGTATGTGTTCCATTATTGACAGCGCAGTCCAGTGCACATCTTGTCTTATGTATGCAGTCCTGGAACAGCCATTTGAGGGTGCATATCTTTGTTCAAAATGTGTGCAAATTGCCTATTTGGAATCGCACATTGAGTATCTAACCAGGTGAGTTTCCACACTGAGAAGCGTTGACAATTTGGAAAAGAGTTTGGGGGAGGGTGGTAGCGAGGAGGCTCAGGAAAGTGAGGTAGCTAGCTGGGTAACAGTTAGAAAGCGGGATAAAGGGAAGAGTACCAGGGAGGCTAGCCCTGATCTGACACACCCCAACAAGTTTGCACGGTTGGCAGATGAGAGGAATGTTAGTTCAGAGATAGCACTTCTGCAGCCAGACACTTCCTCTGCCAGTCAGGGGAATCTCAGCTCCAGTAAGCAGGGGACCAGGAGAGCAGGGCAGGCCAAACAGGTGCTGGTAGTGGGAGACTTAATTATTAGGGGTACAGATAGGGCGATCTGTCACAAAGACCGGGATCGTCAAACGTTGTGTTGTCTTCCTGGCGCTCGAGTTCGACACATCGCGGATCGGGTTGACAGATTACTGGAAGGGGCTGGAGAAGATCCAGCGGTCATGGTCCATATCGGAACCAATGACAAAGTTACAGGTAGGTGGAGCATACTTAAAAATTATTTTAGGGATGTAGGTCAAAAATTTGGGGTGCAAGAAAGCACTGAAAAACTATAGGGAAAAAAATAGAATATGTAAAATACAAATAAAAGCAGCCAAACTAGAGACCAAGAGATTAATTGCCAAAGAGAGCAAAACTAACCCTAAAATTTTGTTTATTATATAAATCGTAAAAAGTATAAATCTGAAGGTGTTGGCCCTCTACAGAGTAATGAGGGGGGAGTTGCAGAGAGCGATGATGAGAAAGCAAAGCTATTAAATATTTTTTCTCCACTGTATTCACTGAAGAAAATAAACTGTCAGGTGAAATGCAGAATGTAAAAGTTAATTCCCCATTAAAAGTGCCCTGTCTGACCCAGAAAGAAATACAGCCACGTCTTAAAATGATTAAAATAGACAATGATTAAAAGATTAAAATCACCGGGACCAGATGGCAAACACCCTCGTATCCTAAGAGAATTAAGTAATGTCATAGCCAGACCCTTATTTCTGTTATTTAAGGACTCTATACTGACAGGGAGTGTTCCACAGGATTGGCGCCAGTGGCATAGGGATCGCTATAGCAGCCATAGCAATGGCTATGGGGTCCTACGCAACTGGGGGCCCGAGCCACCGGCTGAGGATTTAAAAAATAATAATAATCTGTGGCGAGTGGTTGGCGGTACGATAGGGGGGTGGCCTTACCCCCTCCCCCCCATCATTGGTGGCAGCGGCAGTTCCGATCCGAGTCCCAGCAGTGTAATGCTGGGGTTCCGACCGGTTACCATGGCAGCCAGGATGCTACTGAAGTCCTGGCTGCCATGGTCAGTTAGTCAGCAGCATACTTACATGCACCCAGCACTCCTTCTTCTTGTAACTCACAGGTCACAGGTCTGTGCGGCTCATTGCTATAAGCATAAGCAATGCGCCGCACAGACCTGTAAGTTACAAGAATAAGGAGCGTCGGGCGGCCACAGCGCATGTAAGTATGCTGCTGACTAACTGACCATGGCAGACAGGACTTCAGTAGCGTCCTGGCTGCCATGGTAACCTATCGGAGCCCCAGCATTACACTGCTGCGACTCCGATTGGAACTGCAGCTGCCACTAATGTTGGGGGGTTGGGGAGGGCTCACTGCCCACCAATGATTTTAATACTGGGGGGGAAGGCTTGCACTGCCCACCAATAATTATAATACTGGGGGGGCGCACTGCCCACTAATGATTTTAATACGGGAGGAGGGCACACTGCCCACCAATGATTTTAATACCGGGGAGGGGGGGGAGGGCCCACTTCCCACCAATGATTTTAATACCGGGGAGGGCGCACTGCCCACCAATGATTTTAATACCAGGGAGGGGGGGTGCACTGCTCACCAATGATTTTAATACAGGGGAGGGTGCACTGTACACCAATGATTTTAATACCGGGGGGGGCGCACTGCCCACCAATGATTTTAATACCGGGGAGGGCACACTGCCCACCAATGATTTTAATACTGTGTGGGGAGAGGGCACACTGCACAAATGATTTTAATACCGGGGAGGGGGAGGTGCGCACTGCCCACCAATGAGTTTAATACTGGGGAGGACATACTGGGGGCTGATTTAGAGACACTGGGGGCTAATGGAGAGGGTACTGAGGGCTGGTGAGAGGCACTGGGGGCTGATGGAGATGCACTGACTGGGGGTTGATGGAGAGGTACTGGGGGCCGCTGGTGAGAGGCACTGGGAGCTGATGGAGAGGCACTGGGGGCTGATTGAGAGGCATTTGGGGCTGGTGAGAGGCAATGGGGGCTGGTAAGAGGCACTGGGGGATGGTGAGAGGCACTGGGAGCTGGTGAGAGGCACTGGGGGCTGATGGAGAGGCACTGGGAGCTGCCGAGAGGTACTGGGGGCTGATGAGAGGCACTGGGGGCTGATGGAGAGGCTACTGGGGGCTGCTATAAGGCTACTGGGGGTTGCTATAAGGCTACTGGGGGCTGCTATAAGCCTACTGGGGGTTGCTATAAGGCTACTGGGGGTTGCTATAAGGCATGGGGCTCTTATCTGAGGTCTGATTGGGGGTCATTCATATTGGGGTCTGAGCTGAGGTGTTATCTGAGGTCTTATTGGGGTATTATTAACATTGGGGATCTTATTGGGGCTGTTAGCTGAGGTCTGATTAACATTGGGGGTCTTATTGGTGGTCTGACCTGTGATATAATTAAATATTTTTTTTCCAGAGCAGCTTGGAGAAAAAAGGCCTCACAGTCTCCCACACTCCTTCTGCCCGGCCAAGCCAGCCAGCACCCCAGAGGCCAAGTCAGCCAGCACCCCTGAGGCCAAGCCTGTCAGCACCCCTGAGGCCAAGTCTGCCAGCACCCCTGAGGCCAAGCCAGCCAGCACCCCTGAGGCCAAGCCACCCAACACCCCTGAGGCCAAGCCAGCCAGCACCCCTGAGTCTTCAGAACTGTAAGAAAAATTATATATAAAGGGAGCTTATAATATGAAAGAGATAATTTATGTCTGAACAGACATATTGCGCAACTTCCAGTTTTTGTTTATGTTGCACTGAATTTTCTGCGAAATATATAAATACATATATATATATTTTTTTTTTTATTATTATTTTTTTTGGGGGGGGGTCGGGGTGGCAGTGGATCTTGGGTGAGTTCCCACATTTTTTTTCCCAGGACTTGACCCCTGGAGTGGTTCCACAGTCTGGGCGGCAGTTCTGACTAGTCCTACTTTAATACACAGACATTTAGATTCATACATTTCCTACACTGGCACAAATGCGTTGCCAGTGACCAACTGTCTGTGCTCAGTTCTATGCATAACCGTTGCAAGTGCATGAGGAGCTGCGGATGTGGGGGCGAGGTCCTAGAGGTATGTGGGGGTGGGAGATCCGGGAGGGGGGGGAATAAAAAATGTTTGCTATGGGGCCCAGCCATTTCTAGCTACGCCCCTGATTGGGGCATAGCATACGTGGTGGCAATATTCAAAAAGGGTACATAAACAGAACCGGGAAACTACAGGCTGGTAAGTTTAACATCTGTTGTAGGTAAACTGTTTAAAGGTTTTCTAAGAGATGCTATCTTGGAGTACCTCAATGAAAATAAGTAAATAACGCCATATCAGCATGGCTTCATGAGGGATCGGTCATGCCAAACTAATTTAATCAGTTTCTATGAGGAGGTAAGTTCTAGACTTGACAGCAGCGAATTAATGGTTGTCATATATCTGGACTTCTCCAAAGCATTTGACACTGTACCACATAAAAGGTTAGTATATAAAATGAGAATGCTCGGACTGGGAGAAAACGTCTGTAAGTGGGTAAGTAACTGGCTCAATGATAGAAAACAGAGGGTGGTTATTAATGGTACACACTCAGATTGGGTCACTGTCACTAGTGGAGTACCTCAGGGGTCAGTATTGGGCCCTTTTCTCTTCAATACATTTATTAATGATCTTGTAGAAGGCTTGCACAGTAAAATATAAATGTTTGCAGATGACACTATTATTATTTTTTTTAACTGTGTAAAGTAATTAACATGGAAGAGGACAGTATACTGCTACAGAGGGATCTGGATAGATTGGAGGCTTGGGCAGAGAAGTGTCAGATGAGGTTTAACACTGACAAATGTAAGGTTATGCACATGGGAAGGAATAATGCAAGTCACCAGTACATACTAAATGGTAAAACACTGGGTAACACTGACATGGAAAAGGACTTAGGAATTTTAGTGAACAGCAAACTAAGCTGTAAAAACCAGTGTCAGGCAGCTGCCGCCAAGGCCAATAAGATAATGGGTTGCATAAAAAGGGGCATAGATGCCCATCATGAGAGCATAGTCCTACCACTTTACAAATCACTAGTCAGACCACACATGGAGTACTGTGTACAGTTCTGGGCTCCTGTAAATAAGGCAGACATAGCAGAGCTGGAGAGGGTCCAGAGGAGGGCAACTAAAGTAATAACTGGAATGGGGCAACTACAGTACCCTGAAAGATTATCAACATTAGGGTTATTCACTTTAGAAAAAAGACAACTGAGAGGAGATCTAATTAATATGTATAAATATATCAGGAGTCAGTACAAAGATCACTCCCATCATCTATTTATCCCCAAGACTGTGACGAGGGGACATCCTCTGCGTCTGGAGGAAAGAAGGTTTGTACACAAACATAGAAAAGGATTCTTTACGGTAAGAGCAGTGAGACTATGGAGCTCTCTGCCTGAGGAGGTGGTGATGGTGAGTACAATAAAGGAATTCAAGAGGGGCCTGGATGTATTTCTGGAGTGTAATAATATTACAGGCTATAGCTACTAGAGAGGGGTCGTTGATCCAGGGAGTTATTCTGATTGCCTGATTGGAGTTACATTGTGAGTCCATAGACACATTATATGCGATGTATCAATGTGACATTACAGTCTTCATGTTTCTGTGTAGCACCAGCCTTATTTATAGTGATGTGGGGAACATATGGGGAGCTGCGGGATGCATGTTACTGGTGTGTTGTGAGTAGTGTGTAAGTGATGTGGTGGTGTAATGTAGTGTATTGTTTGTGTGTTTTTATATAGTACTGTATCTGTTTGTGAGATATGTGATTGGTAAACAGAGGGGTGTGGGTTCATATTTTTTTATTTGGTCTTATCTGGGGTTTGAATTTGTTTAGGGGGTCTGGAGTAGTAATGGATGTGAACAAGCACAGCATAATTTGCTGTAACATATTTTGCACAAGGGAAGTGTCTGTAGCATCAGGTCTCTGCCTCTCTTTCCCCATCCAGCTCAGACATTACAGATCCAAGCCTGCTTGAAGTCCTGCTGGAAAAACCCTGCCCTGAGACACAGCATCATTGCTGACATCTAGACAAGAGCGAAGCTTTGAAAAATTTGGTTTGGCAATTTTTCAAAGTTAGCCAAGAAATTCCATTCATTCCAAATTCATTTGTCACAAATCGCTATAAATCAGGTATACCCAGGCCACTCTGCCTTAGGGTACGTCCACCTGGAGAGGCCGTGCTGCAGGCGGGTTTCGGCTATGCTGTGGTGAAGAACTGCGCAGCCAATTAGCCCACATGCCTTTCATGTAATAATGAAGACCGCACTGTATAGTCGGTCTTCATTGTTAATGGCCGCTCTGCACCTTTAATGCACCTTTAAACAGGGCCTGTTGCTGGTATGGGGTTTGGCTGGTTAGGTGGGGGCACAATATGCATATTATTACTGTTCCTGCCTTCAATGTCCTGCAGGTTATTTGACAGTAAACACTGAATATTAATCAGCTCTGGCATAACCACTTCTCCAACCCCAGCGCTCTCCTGCCCTACAGGTGGGACCCCTTCTTCTACCATATGCTTTTCCTCTTTTTCCACATCATCTAATATCGATGAGAATATGTCACCAGGAACATCCAGCTCTTTCTCTCTCTGCATCTTGCTGACTTGGCACTGGAATAATAAAAGCTTCCATCTTATTGGTATTGAATTACATATCTTAGTTGATGCTTGATGTAGTGTAAGGTGGCAGCAGGTGAAGTGTTAAATGGCGTATATATTCCACCTAGGTTTCCCACCTATACATGGTGAGGGGCTCTGTTCCTAGCCCTGGAAAAATCTACTCTGCAGCTGCTTGATTAATGCAGCTGGGCTGAGGCCTACTTAAAACCCCAGGCTGCATTATGTGGGAGAGGGACAAACAGGATAGTTGCTCTGTGTGAGCAGAAGGTACAGGTTGCTGTTACTCTGTTTTAATTGGGACAGTCAGGTATGTTACTGTCTAGTTAGTGCTCGGACGCAGGGGCGTAGCATGGGGGGGGGCGGGGGGGCCGTTGCCCCGGGCGCCACACTGCAGGGGGGCGCGGCTGTCCGCTGGGCTGGCACAAGTTAAATGGAGCCTGACGCTGTGTTTTTTTTCTTCTTCACACAGCGTCCGGCTGCAGAGTAGAGTGAGGAAGGGAGAGGGGGCGGGGCATGCACGGCAGTTCCTGATAGGCTCCGCCCACCTTCCAGGCGGGAAAGGCAGTGTAGAGGCAGTAGCCGGAGCATGAATGAAGATGCAGAAGTCCAGACTCCAGGCCAGGCAGAGAGTGATTCAAGCGACCCAGAGTGAGTGACAGTCTGAGTCAGTGACTGTCCCTGAGTGCAGAGTCCCACCCTGTGTAATTAGGTGAGAGGAGGGGAGAGGCGGCCATTATATTAATAACAAAGAGGGGGACATTATATTAATAATAAAGAGGGGGCCAATACATTAGTATTAATATAATGTCCCCCTCTTTATTATTAATGTAATGACCCCCTCTTTATTATCAATGTAATGGCCCCCTCTTTGTTAATAATATAATGGTCCCCTCTTTATTATTAATGTAATGACCCCCTCTTTATTATTAATGTAATGGCCCTCTCTTTATTATTAATATAATGGCCCCCTCTTTGTTAATAATATAATGGCCCCTCTTTATTATTAATATAATGGCCCCTCTTTATTATTAATATAATGGCCCCCTCTTTATTATTAATGTACTGGCCCCCTCTTTGTTAATAATTTAATGACCCGTCTTTATTATTAATATAACGGTCCCCTCTTTATTATTAATATAATGGCCCCCTATTTATTATTAATGTAATGGCCACCTCTTTATTATTAATGTAATGGCCCCCTCTTTATTATTAATATAATGGCCCCCTCTTTAATAACAAAGAGGGGGCCATTATATTAATAATAAAGAGGGGGGCCATTATATTAATAATAAAGAGGGGGCCATTACATTAATAATAAAGAGGGGGCTATTATATTAAAATTAAAGAGGGGCCATTATATTAATAACAAAGAGGGGGCCATTATATTAATAATAAAGAGGGGGCCATTATATTAATAATAAAGAGGGGGCCATTACATTAATAATAAAGAGGGGGCTATTATATTAAAATTAAAGAGGGGCCATTATATTAATAATAAAGACGGGGCCATTATATTAATAATAAAGAGGGGGCCATTATATTAATAATAAAGAGGGGGCCATTATATTAATAATAAAGAGGGGGCTATTATATTAATAATAAAGAGGGGTCATTATATTAATAATAAAGAGGGGGCCATTATATTAATAATAAAGAGGGGGCTATTATATTAATAACAAAGAGGGGGACATTATATTAATAATAAAGAGGGGGCCATTACATTAATAATAAAGAGGGGGCCATTACATTAATAATAAAGAGGGGGCTATCATATTAATAACAAAGAGGGGGACATTATATTAATAATAAAGAGGGGGACATTATATTAATAATACAAAGGGGTCCATTATAATATACAGGGGAAATAATATTATGAGGAATGGGGGACTATCTGTCTGGCTCTAGCACAGTATTGGGGGGCAGCAGGATGAGTTGTTGAGACACCAGGAAGGAGAGAATGAGAGTAAAGTGAGGAACCTAAAAAAAAATCGGTGAAACTCTGCAGAGACGAGAAGCGGCTGAAAGAAGGTGTCATGGCGGTCTAATCTCTGAATGAAGACGTCGAGGAGAGTCTACATCACAGGAGACGTCACTGGATGTAACAGGTATGGGGCGGTATTATACTGTAATAATAATGTCCATGCACATATCTGTTTCACAGTAGGGTTGGGGGAGGAGATTGAGAATATGGCCCACCCTGCCGCATCCGGCCCCAGACTTCAGGTCACACTGTGTGTGTTCTGAATTCTGGGGGCTTACACCCATCTACTACATTATCTGTACTCAGAGTTATCACTGTGTTATCTGTGGTGTTACATAGGACTGCTAGTGATCTACTACAGTATCTGTTAAAAGGGGCGTGCCTGGGGTGGGGTGGGGCGCATTTTTTGGCTTGCCCCGGGTGCTGGCAACCCACGCGACGCCACTGCTCGTGCATCCTGTACATGTCCTGCCTGTTTAAGCTGATAATAAATACCGGAAAGGACCACGCTTTGAAACCTTAAAGTCTGTCTAAGTCTCTATAGCATTGGACTTGCTCGGACCAGGGAGCTAAATAGAAAAGTCCATAGTAGGAATAAGTAAATGTAGGAATAAATAAATAAAACAGAATATATCTCCCTGCACTCTCCCTGCACTCTCCCTGTACTCTCCCTGCAGTCTCCCTGTACTCTCCCTGCAGTCTCCCTGGGCTCTCCCTGCACTCTCCCTGTACTCTCCCTGCAGTCTCCCTGGGCTCTCCCTGCACTCTCCCTCTCCAATATTCTTCTATTAATAGTTTTCAGCAACACTGTCCCTAGAGCAT